>NC_142026.1:91713604-91828604 GCF_982192425.1 Myodes glareolus | reverse complement strand
AAGTAACATAGTAAAAATGGCAATCTTACTAAAAGCAATCTATAGATTCAATGCAATGCCCATCAAAATCCCAGGAAAATTCTTCAAAAACCTCCAAAGAACAGTATTCAACTTCATATGAAAAAGCAAAAAGCCCAAGATAGCCAAAACAATCCTGTACAATAAAAAAAAAAAAAAACCTTCTGGAGGCATCACAATCCCCGACTTCAAACACTACTACAGAGCTACAGTACTGAAAACAGCCTGGTATGGACATAAGAACAGACAGGAGGACCAATGGAACCAAATAGAAGACCCGGATATTAATCCACACACCTTTCGAACACCTGATTTTTGACAAATAAGCAAAAAAATATCAAATTGGAAAAAAGCATATTTAGCAAATGGTGCTGATATAACTGGATATCAACATGTAGAAGAATGATAATAGATTTATATTTATCACCATGCACAAAACTCAAGTCCAAATGGATCAAGGACCTCTACATAAAGCCAGCCACACTGATCCTCATAGAAGAGAAAGTGGGAAGTACACTTGAACGCATTGGCACAGGGAACCACTTTCTAAACATAACCCTGGCAGCACAGACACTGAGAGAAACAATTAATAAATGGGACCTCCTGAAACTGGAAAGTTCCTATAAAGCAAAAGACACGGTCAACAAGACAAAACGACAACTTACATAATGGGAAAAAAATCTTTACAAACCCTACATCAGAGAGAGGTCTGATCTCAAAACTATACAAAGAAAACAAGAAATTGGTTACCAAAAGAACACATAATCCAATAAAAAATGGAGTACAGACCTAAACAGAGAACTCTCAGCAGAAGAATCTAAATGGCTAAAAGACACTTAAGGAAATGTTCAATATCCTTAGTCATCAGAGAAATGCAAATCAAAAAAGCCTCTGAGATTTAATCTTACACCTGTAAGAGTGACCAAGATCAAAAACACTGATGACAACTTATGACAAGGTTGTGGGGGAAATGGAACACTTCTGCATTGCTGGTGGGAATGTAAGCTGGAACAGCCTCTTTGGATGCCAGTGTGGCGATTTCTCAGAAAATCTTAGGAAACAACCTTACTCAAGACCCAGCAATACCACTTTTAGGTATATATCCAAAGGATGCTCAATCATGCCACAAGGACATGTGCTCAACTATGTTCATAGCAGCATTGTTTGTCATAGTCAGAACCTGGAAACAACCTAAATGCCTCTCGATCGAAAAATGGATAAGGAAAATGTGGTACATTTACAGAATGGAATATTAGGCAGCAGAAAAAATAATGACATCTTGAATTTTGCAGAAAAATAGATGGAGCTAGAAAACATTATTTTGAGTGAGGTAAACCAGTCACAGAAAGACAATTACTACATGTACTCACTCATAGGTAGCATGGGGACCATGGGGGAAGATTTAAGGGGGAAGAGGAGAGGCAGGGAGGGAAGCAAAGAAAAATGTTGAGCTCAATAAAAATCAATTTAAAAAAAGGAGTGTCAAAACTGTCCACTGAGTGAGAATGTTAACAATGAATTTGCAAAATGACATGATAGCTTTCTTCCCTGGGTGTTTATAGCCTGAAGGCTGTCCCCTAGAGACACTATTGCTACTGAAACTGGTTGAACCTGCTTCCTCCATCAGCTATATGTAACAATCCTGACTCTCTGTTTAACTGGGTATAATACACAGTTAAGGCTCCAAATTGCTGTGGCTGTTTTATTCTAGAGCCCAGAACACCCAACCCCTATGTGCTGGTATGTTTTCCCCTTCTTCCTGCCCTTACTGCTCTAGTTATATTAATCCCTAGAGTTAGGCATAGAGTTGCACTCTGTCTTCCAAGTCGTAGGTTAATTACTCGAGCCAGGCATAGAGCTACATTCTGTCCCCCAAGTTGCTCTTGTTGAGTATTTGGTCAAAGCACTGTAGAGAAACTCATGTTAAAGTGTTTGGTGGTTTTGTTTTTGTTTCATTTTGTACATCTGCTCATACTTCATGCAATTTTGCTGGAGTACCATTTTCTGTCTTCTTCCTTTCTGCCTGTATGTCTGTGAACATTTTGAATAGTGAGTTGTGTTTCTGTGGTTTGGGCTTGGATTTGTTATTCAACCAGGCTGTATCTTTTATTTTGACAGCTAGTGCTTATACCTCAGGGGTTACTGTTGACAGGCAGGACTCTTTCCGTCCTGCTTCAGTGAGGGCTCTTTCCATTGCTTTGTCTCGTGCAGTTTGATGGTTTACAGTATTGATGTTGGTTCTTTTCCGATTTTCTTTCGTGAGGTTTATATTTCTGCATGCTTTCACAACCATGATTTTTTTTTTCTCATTACAGGACTGGGAACTTCCTTAAGCATCTTTTGCAAGGTTTGTCTGGACATGTTGTATTACTTCAATGATTTTCTTCCCTTAGGACTTTATTTCTTTTTGTTTTTGAAGAATAGCCTTACTGGCTTTAGTTTTCTTCTTGACGTTACCTTGTATCACAACTTTGAGTTCATTGTTCTATCCCTTCTTGGTCTGTGGTGTTTATAAAAAGTAGCAGTGATTATAAAAAGTACCATATTATCCAATGAAGAATTCCATTTTCCTCTGTGATTGTTACACACATGCACACATATGCTCACTCACACACATTCATGTACACACACACAAAAAAAATAACACAAACACACACACAAAAAAATCAGTCTGCGAAGCTCTGAAGTTACTTTGTGTCTCAACATGGAGCTCATTGTTCTATCCCTTTTTGGTCTATAGTGTTTCTGCTGAGAAATCTCTTGTTAGTCCTTACACCTTTCAGCGTGACTTGACACTGTCTATCTGCAGGTTTTGGAAGCCTTCTTTTGTATTATGTTTTGGATACTGTATGTACAATATGTTGCTATGAAAAATCTTTTCTGGTCATGTCTATTTATACTTCGATAAGCCTTCTGCACCGCTATGCTATCGTTTCAGTGATTAAGTGAAATGTCAAAACTTCTATGTCATTAATAACCCCCACATTCTAATCCATGGGTATTCAACATACCTGGCTATCTGATTAATGGTATCTTAAATATCTGGAGTGTTCTATTCATTTTTTTCTTAGATTTTTTTCTCTTTAATTTGTAACTCAGTTCTAAAATCCAGACATTCTTTCTTCTGTTCAAACTATTATAGAGACTTTCAAATATACTTTTCAACATAACTATGTATTTTTACAATTCTTTAGTTTTTTTCAAAAATTCTATTTCTGTTGTATTTCGCATTTGTATCCTCAGTAACAGATACTTAAATGGTTTATGGTTCTGTTGCTGTTGTTTCTAGTCTCTGAATATTAGACCATTCCAGTCTCCTTTTTTATGGTCCACTATGATCTCTTGTAGTCAGTTTTAATACAGCTGTGGGCTTATGACTTTGTTTCTCTCTGTGGAGGACGAAATAAGGCATGGTGTATTTCCTCTGCCCTCTTGTATATATGAATGACTGCACTTCCCATTAATAAGTGTCATTTGATAAACTATTCAGGTCAGGGTGCTCCCAAGGTGAATGATATTTTTTGCGAATTCTGAAAGTGTAACTCTGCAGCATAGACTAGAACAAATGATCACATATTTCCTTTTTATATCTTTGTATTTTTTTTTCAAGACAGGGTTTCTCTGTGTAGTAGCCCTAGTTTTTCTGGAACTAACTCTGCAAACTAGGCTAGCCTTGAACTCATGGAGATCTGTCTGCCTCTGCCTCCTGTGTCCTGGCATTAAAGGTATGCCCCACCATGGCCCAGTGATCTCATATTTCTAAGAATAAATAGAAAATTGTTTCTGCTTATTTTTTCCCTTCTTCAAACCTACATTAATGTGTTCTCAGTCTAGAAACAAAGAGGCCATACAAAGTTTTGATGAGAAATAATACATTTCAAATAATAAAATTTGAACTAATTCCTTCCAAAATGTGTTTTTTTTTACCATAAGAGCAATAATTATAGAACAATGGAGCCTAATTATAATATCCTTAATTTTAAATACATTTATTATCCTTTCCAAAGCTTCTATTAAGGATGCTACTATTTGGGGATATTTAACAAAAAATATCACAAAAAATATAATATCTGGAAGATTATAAAAAGTACTATATTATCCAATGAAGAATTTCATTTTCCTCTGTGATTGTTATACACATACGTTCTCATTCACACACACTCATGCACACACACACACACACACACAAAACCAGTCTGAGAAACTATGAGAACAAGTAAAGGGAACTTCCTTTCAAGTACAACTAAACCAATTTCAGAATAATAGAATGCGTTGAGAGGGTTGGCAGTGAAGTAGGACATGGGAACAGAGGAGGTGCACTAAGGATCAAGTCAAGTGACCATAAATCAAAGCAATTCAGACCCAAGAAATGCCTTTTAAGCAAAGCCAGAGAGGAGTGCCAACTGCAAGACTAGCAAAAGAATTCTTCTTTATTTGAGTCCTCCCTTTTCAATAAAAAAAAAATGATCAATGTCATTATGTTTTAAAGTAACCTTAAAGTGACAGGAGCAGTTATCCAAATGAAAGGCACAACTCTACCAAGAGCCACCAATAAGAAATAAAATAAATCTTGCAGATGCTATATTTAGAAGAAATTGCTTGGTTTTTTGTTGTTGTTGTTGTTTGTTTTTCCTTCCCTCAGAAGTGAATATGAAAAGATATCTTAGATTATTCATGTGACCCCAGCTCTCATTCAGAGGTCAGAAAATTTGCTCCACTAATTTAAATACAGACTAAGAGGAACTGTGAGCATCTCTTTCTTTAAGGTGTCTACTATCTGCAAAGTTCTTCCCCGAATGCCAGTTCTAAGAATAAAGGAAACTTCAGTACAGCACAGCCCTGCCAACGATGCTTGAGGGATGCTATTTTGATCAGTTCTCTGCTTTTTAAGTGGAACCCAAAGGATTTTTCCAACAAAGAGCTCTATTTTGAAGCTTTTATTGTCTAATGCAAACACCCAAACAAGGATCCAAGACAGTCACCCGGTCTGGAATCCTGCATTCAAATAAGGAAGGAGTTTGTCATAAAATGGAGGAAGGGACTCAGGGGAAATCCTTAGAAAAAAAAGTTGAGCAGTGCGGCGAATACATCTCTCATTTTGGTAGGAGAATGCCTTGCTGGAGTCTGGAACCATGATATGAGAGCTGTCATTCACTGAAGGACGCCCAGACTATGGCCAAGATGTGCCCTGGTCGTAAAGCCACATTTACATTTATACAGACAGCATAATATAATAAAGACATGATGACATAAATAATAAGGTAATATAATTTCTTGCCTGCGGTGAGCTGAAGAGATGACTTAGTAGGTACAGTGGTTGTCTTGCAAGATAGGAAGACCTAAAATGGAGCCACAGAATCCATATAAAACATCAAGTGTGGCATGCAGGGTGGGGAGTTGGGTTTGTAATTCCAGTCCTGGAGAAAGACCGAGAGGCTGGCTTTCCCAGTTTACTCAGTGAGTTCCTCCAGGTCAGTGAGCAACCCTGTCTCAAAGAATATGTGGATAGAGTCTGAGGTATAATACCAAGGTTAACTACTGATCTCAAATCCCATCATTTACATATGGACACACACACACATGTCTGATACAACTTTTACCAGTTATTTGGAAAATACAAATTAAAGTAAAAAGTTTTATTAATAAAAGAAGTTAAAGAATTAAAAGCAAATACAAAAATATAGTTTTCAACTGTCAAAATTATGTTAGCTGGGATCATCTTTTACATAAACATGTTTCGCATAGTTTGACCACAGTTGCCATCTTGTTTTTCTTATTTTTGTTTTTGATACTTTCTGCAGTTGGAGAAATTACTAGGAGTTGAAATTTCTACAGGGAGTCAGCCAGAGATGATCATTCAGACAGTTTATAGTTAGTTGAAAGTCTTTACCCCAGCTGGCTGGGACTATACTCTATATGTATTCAAAGTGTGGCACCAAGCAATCAGAGTACAGAGTATTTGAAGGCAAAAATCCATGTCTGGGCATTTCACTTGCTCAGCAACTGCACGGGGGCTTCACAGAAACAACCAGTCTAATAGAAGCTAAAATAAGTCAGCTGGGGCATCTTGACCTTGTGTTCCTAGAATAATTTTCCATGGGATCAAATTCTAACTAAATGTGAAATGGCCTCAGTAAGAATTGAAGATGAAGGATCCTCTGTACTCTCTTGCTCCTCTGTAAAATGTCCCCGAAGGCCTGTGAACCAAGGGCTTGTTTCCATAGATACGCAATGGCAGGTGGTAGAAACATCAAGATTGGAGGCCTAACTGGAGGTTTTAGGTTCTTAGGGATCGTTTAGTAACAGGATTTTTCTCTCAGGTCACCAAACAGCTCCCACATCATGACACAGAGACTTCTCAGTTACGAAAACTCTCTTTTATCTTGTGCTTGTTTCTTGCTAGCACTTGTAACTTAACCTGTTTTGCTTTATCTACATTTTGCCTTGGGCTTTTTACCTTTCTTTCCTTCTGTGTATCTTACTTTCACTGATTCTCATTCCTGATTGGCTGGCAACTTTGTCTTTTCTCCCTCATTCTCTTTTTCTCCTTCCCACTTGAGCCTAGGTTTTTTCTCCTACTTACTCTCTCCACTTGCCAGTCTCATCTTTCCTTTCTCTGCTGTTGGCCATTCAACTTTTTATTAAACCAATCAGGTGCCTTAGGCAGGTAAGGTGAAATAGCAACACATCTTTTCATAATTAAACACATGTGGCACAAACAATTGTAACACATCTTTACATCCTTAACAAAGGCAGCAAAAACAGATGTAACACACCTTCACATACTTAAAGTAATATTCTGCAGCATAAAATAAGTGTAACACATTTTTGCTTAGTTAAAATAACATTACACAGCAGGTTCCTCCTTTTCCTGTCTCTTCCACACCTAACCAAGGAGTGAATGAGCCTCTGTGGCCTGACTTCCTTCTGTCACCAGTGGGGTCATCACACATCCAAGCAATCAGATGAGTCACCCACGGCCTGAAAACTATGAAGCTGTGAACTAAATTGACCTTGCTTTTTAAAGTTATTTTATTTTAATAATAAATTACAAACAGTGGAAAGATGACAGTTGCCATGTTACAAGCTTAGTTTCTACCGCCAGTCTTCTATTAATATTTTAATCACATTTTAGGAGCTAATACTCACTTTTTTGTTGGGATATGATTTGCTAATTTTCATAAAATACAAAGTAGATTATCCCAAATTGCCAGAATAATATAACTTAATATATAAATCCCTAATTTCTTTGGCTTACAATACTTCTTTGAATTTTTTCTTGCTATCAGAAAGATATTTATACAAATAAGAAACAGTAAATTATATTAAATATTGGAATTATGATTGTTATCATGGTTTTTTAAAGGGGTTGATATTATGTTTATCTTTTCAAATATACTTATTTACATGTGTGAATGCATACTGATTTTAAATAAGAATTTTTCCTTTTCTGTGTAATTGGAGGTTTTCCTGTCCTTCCTTGTCCCACAGCCATTTTTAAATAATCACTCAGAGGCTTATATTAATTACAAACTGTTTGGCCTATACCTTAGGCTTATTGCTAACTAGCTCCTGCTTTTAAATTAACCCATTTCTATTAATCTGTCTATTTCCACGTGGCTATGGCTTTACCCTTCTGCCGGCATCCTGCTTCTTGTGTGACTGGCTCTCATCTCTCTTGACTCCACCATTCTTTCTCCCTGAATCTCACCTTGGATTTCCAACCCAACTATATTCTGCCTTGCTATAAGTCAAAGCAGCTTTTATTATCAACCAATGAGAACAATGTGTATTCACAGCCTACAGAGAGTTATCTTATAGCACTTCTGTGCTATTTAGGTCTTATTGCACTATAAGGAAAAATGAATTTTCCTTATTTGGAAAATTTAAGTTTTCTAAACCTTAGTGGGCTAATTAGTTTGTTTGATGCAATTAAAGTATGAAAGCAATAACAAATAAAATAATGCACTTTTCTGCATGCTAAAACATAAAACTAAAAGGGGAACCAAACAAAATGAGAGAACACTAATTGCTTCATGATTCATGAATCCTTTTCTATTATCATGATGACAGGCCCAGCCTTCCTCCTAACAGAATTGTGCATGTGTGTCTCCTCCACATATCCTCCTGTGGTAAATTTATATGTAATTAGCCCATACCGTCACAGGGAGTGGCACCATTAGGAGGTGTGGCTTTGTTAGAGTGGATACGGGCCTGTTGGAGAAAGTGTCTCACTGTAGGGGTAGGCTTCGCTCAGCATCACAGTTAGTCGACTTCCTGTAGCCTGCAAGATGTAACACTCTCACCTCCAGGACCATGTCTGCCTGTATGTTACCATGCTCCCCACCAAAATGATAATGGACTGAACCTCTGAAACTGTAAGCGAGCTGCCCCATTTAAATGTTTTCTTTACAAGACTTGCTGTGTTCGCAGTGTCTCCTTACGGCATTGAAAATCCTAAGACAGCGCCTACTGAGGATAAGGATGAGGCTCTTCTATTCCCTTCTGAGTCCTCTCTAGTTGTGAATGTTGTGCACTCCTGCTCCAGATCTCCTATTCCTCTGCACTGCAGCTCAGCTGTGTCAAGGCTTCCAGGACAAACCACCCTAAATACAAGAGTCATTTTCTTTGAAACAACTGTGTTTTTGTTTAATCCATTACGCTGAATTCTTCCCCTAACCTGCAGTTAGATACCAGCCTTAACTCCGCATGGATGCCATTCCTCCAGAGGGATCATCTCCTCCCAAAGTGCAAAACTGCTTTTCTCCTGGGAAACTGCACTATTGGTTATCTTAAGAGGTTTCCAAGATTCACTCTCATCCAGGGAATTCTGTGAGCAATGAAAACAGCCTGCACGGACTTTGCGTGTTTCTTTTATAACAGGCAACATGACAACCATTTTCAAAGGACGTTTTCACATTTTTGCTAGGCATGGGTTGGAATCCGGGTATATTTTACATTATAATTAATGTTCCAGCAACACCAAAAACAGATAGCTCATTTAAATTTAACAACACAAACTTGTGAGTCTGTGAGAAAGACATAATGAACCACATTACAAGAGTCAAACTGAGAGGGATTAAAACTTACTGCAGGCCTTTTTGCTTGTCCATAACTAAGTCTCAATTCACATTCTGCTTCCTTTGCTGTGTGCATTAAGGCAGTCTGCAAGAAAGATGGTGTCCTGATACCTGGTATTCTTTCCAGTAGAAACATGCCGTTTCTTTACCAGTGACCCATATTAATCAATGTCATTATCAGAATTTGTCAAGGCAAAATGGTTCCAGATTATTCATTTTTTTTTTCTGGCAAGCAGCAGAACCTAGACTACAGTAACAGAGCGGTTTTCATGAAAGCTCAGTTTTCGCTCCTGAGAGTGTAGAGTCCAACTGTAGTCACTTTCCTGCAGCTGTCATGAAACACCTTGATCAAAAGCGACTTCGGGGAGAAGGATTTGTTCGAGTTTACAGAGGGTTGACACGAAGGTTGCCAGGCGGAGAGGCCAGCAGCACGCCGAAGTGTGTCAGCAGGCGCAGGACAATGAGAGGTCACCAAGCACAGAGAGCAAATTGGAGTGAGACCAGAAGCTCCCCAGGTCCACGGGCAGTGACATACTTCAGAAAGGTTGCACCTCCCATAACCTCACCAAATACCGCCACCTGCCAGGGGCCAGGAGTTCAAATACCTGGGCGTAGACGGGGTATTTCTTACTTGAAGCACCTCGCTGACCGGAACTGCCACGTGCTTGAAGCCGGTCCTCGGGCAGGAATAGCTTTCCTCTCCGCATCTAAGCCTGAGAAGTATGTCCAATCTTTTCTCCTGTCTGCTCGAGTCCGCTCAGTTGTCTTCTTAAAACAGAATTTCCTAGTACTGGGAATGCTTGGAATATTCCACAAGCAAAGGAATAAACAATTCTAAATAAATAATTCACTGCACTGCCTTCAAGGATTCAAGATCTTAATTATCTGTTTGCGTGTTTTGTTTGTTTGCTTGTTTCTCTGCCTGTGCTTTGGAGGCGAGCCCAATACAAACAAGGGTTAACATAAACCCCTCAATTTTTTGTAAAAAGGAGCTTTCTTCCTTGGATCTGAGTAACAACATATCTGGCCTCCAAAATAAACCACTTGACTGCCTCAGATATTTGGGGATGAATGCTTATCCACTAATTGGCTTCAGCTGGTTTTTTTTTCTCTTCATTATCTGAGCTGAGAAAGCAGCTGTTTGGCAAATGGTTGAGCCCTGAGTCACATGGCTAGTGATTTATACACATCGGCGTGCTGATGGAGGCGTTGTAGAGCACGGTTTTGTTTATTTGATTGTTAAAGGCCAGAGTTAGCGAATCATGATGTTGTTTAAACACACAGCGAGCCCAGTCTCATGGTGGAGCTCTTCCTTAGGGAAGTTCTTCTTCGTATTTGTTTCTAATCTATCATACCATGTTTGGTTTAACCTCCCGGGTGTTATAAGAAAGCAGTGAGAATTATAGATAAAGACTTATGTTTTCATGAAATCTGATGTGCTTACATGTAAGCAGGGGTGAATACAGAACAGAGACTATGCCTTGAATTATTTGAGTCAAGCACCCTTGCAGCACTTTTTTTCTGTGCCTGTTTACATGAAGAATACAGGAATTCTATCATTATGGCTTCTTGGGATATTAATGGACTTTTTCCAGGTTGAAATTATTGAAGTTATGCAAAGTATTTCCCTATAAGGTTGATCCGGTCATTATAAGTCCTTACCTTCTTCTGTAATTAAAGTAAATTCTGTGTGTTGTTATTGACGTTCAGGGTCTGGGTCAGGTGTTTTCAGGTCCTGGGCATGTTACTCAAGAATGAAATAAAGGTGCACACATATTTGGAAAGGAATGAGAATATTTTATTCAAAACAGAGCAACAGTACAGAGTAGAAAGGAATATGCACTGTCACGACTGAAAGGGATACACAGGAGTAAGAAGCTTCATTAGTATATAATGATCAAGCCCTCATTACTGCTTGGGGCTTCCTTTTATGGGGTTCAAGGGAAGGAACATGGTTACTAGGTGCATAATGTAAGTTGTTCTCCATTTCAGCTGACAGATTTCAGGTTATGAAACCATTTCTTTATGGTACATGCCCCTCCTGATAATTCATCTGATTTTTATCATATGCATGCCCAATAATGCGTAGGCATAAGTTCGTAAAAGGAGGTTCTTCCTAAACATTCCAAGTAAAGGACAGTTGGCCGTATTGGGCATTCACTCAAGGCCAGGTTAGGCCAGATCAGTCTGGTGCTGGCATTTTGAATACATTTGAAAAGACTATTTTTGTTGGTCATTGGGGGTAGAGAACTTACTCCATTTCTTAAAGTGTGATGTGAATGTAACTCAGTGCAAATGAAGGTCCCAGGTTTTCGTTGTTAGGTGTGTTATTTGGGAAAGAGATTATGAGTGCATCGGATGCACAAGTAAAGGCCTCAGGTTTCCAAGTACATTTTTAGAAGAGAGGTCTGTGCGAAGAGTATGCACAGACAAGGGCCCTAGATTGGTAAGTGCATCGTTAGAAAAGGGGTATACATGAAGAGTTCCAGGAAGCTAAACTAACCCCTGTGCTTGTCTGCTTCAATCTAATTAAGACTAAGATTAAGAATGTGGTTCACTGCAATCCAATAATCACATGCAAGAGAACATAAAGTTAAAACAATGACTAAATCACATTTTACATTTTGTGATTTAGTCATTGTTTTAACTTTATGTCAAAGGCTGTGACATTTAGGCGGGGCTCATCTTAAAGCACAGAAGAGATCGTTGACACCTTTTAAAGATTCTCATTGCATGTCATCTCATTCTCCTTTATCAACTACTTCTTGTCTTTATTCTTTTAAGGTAGAAAATTACACACCTACCATGACAGTCAATTTTAACTAATTTAACTTCTACTGAATTACGATTTGGCGCTATCTACAACACTAGAACTCTAACAACAAGTTATTTTAAAGGTAAAACCAAAACCTTGGTGAAGTTAAGTACATTATGACTACGTAACAGCAGACAGATTCGGATGAATAGTGGAGATGCATCTCTCCACTCTGTGGACCAGTGTCTCACACTGCTGCTTCATTTCTGTAAAGAAATGTGTAGATAAAATCCCAGTTGCCTGTTGTTTGTTTTATTGTCTGTGCTTTTGCAGTCATATAACAACACTATTGCCCAGAACAACCCATGAACTTTCCCTTCCTTTTCTTTTGGTTGTAATAGAGTTTAAGGCATGTATCTGCCTAGAAACCATTTTTTTTAGTTGATTTTTGTTCATGGTATGAGATTTTAAAAGTTCCATTTCATTCTTCTACACATAGACATCTTGTGTTTGCAATACCATTTATTGTTTTAATACTTCCATTTCTCTATTCAAGACTGTTATTCTTTATTGTGTGTTCTTGGTTGAAAATCATTTGACCACAAATACACAGGTCTGCTGCTGAGCTCTCATAATTACATTTATGTTAATGTAAATACCATACTATTTTTGATAGAATGGGCAAATACATTGAAAATGAAATAGTTCTCAAATTAAAAAACACAAAAATTAATGTAGTGTATTTGTATAAATGGCCATGGACTTCCTTGCTGCCTCTGCTTTTATCTTGTCTCAGTTACTCCCATGCTTGGGATAAGTCTGCATGATTTAGTGGTAGGAAATCCAAGAACAATAGGGACTAGGAGTTCACAAATCACTGATAAGCTTTAAATAAAAACATGAAAGTGGTCAAAGAACAACAAGAAGGAACCTAATTATTTTATCTGACAAAATTGAGTGCTGGAACCTGAAAAAATGGGAAATATTAAAAGTATGACAATGTTACATAAGAAATAAGGATGATTGTAAACCCTTTGAAGTCTAGAGATATTTTTCTCTAATCAATGGGAAATGTGCCAACATGCATTTTAAAATCCCATATGGTATAGTGCATATTATAGAACGTGTATTGCCTTGTACCTTTATGCACTATTTATTCTCTTTGTCTCAACCTGACCCAATGCAGAGTCTTCACAGCAAGAATTTAAGAATAAAGATAAGAAAATGACCTCCAATTAATTTTTAAAATTTAATTTAAGGTTTAAGATTTTCATTTATGAATACTGTATTCATATCACTTCTCCTTTTTCTGTCCTGCCAACTCCACCTATGTCCAGCTGCCTGCTACTGCTGCTCAAAATCATGGCCTTTATTTTTTAATTATTATTGTTATATAAAACATTTTAAAAATTTCAGGCGGGCGGTGGTGACACACGCCTTTAATCCCAGCATTCGGGAGACAAAGGCAGGCGGTTCTCTGTGAGATTGAGGCCAGCCTGGTCTACAAGAGCTAGTTCCAGGACAGGCTCAAAGCCACAAAGAAACCCTGTCTCAAAAAAAAAAAAAACACCACCAACAACAACATTTTTTTTAAATTTCATTAAAGTGTACTGTACTGCCTTCTATTCCTTTCTAGCCATTTGATTCTCCTCTTTCATCTATCCATCTAGAATGAAATTCCAGCTTGCCATAAGACAAAAGGTTAAAGAATAAAAACAGATATCAGTATAGTAGATATGAAACTGCCTAGTGGAAAGAATAACTGGGGTCTGGGAAGATGGATCTGTTGGTAAAGCGCCTGCTGTACAAGACAGTGCATCTCAATTCAGATTCTTAACATCCAAGAAAAAGCAGGGCATGGCAGCACACACCTGAGTCCAAGCCTTGGCAGTGGGGACAAGGAAAGGAAGCAGGTACATTCATTAAGCTCATTGTCTGGCCCGACTAACTGAATCAATGGGCCCCAAGTTCAGTGAGAGAACTTGTCGCAAAAGATAGAAAATAATAGATGACACCTGAAGCTATCTTGAGCTTTACACACACATACACAAACACACACACATATGCACATCCAGATGCACACGCATATGTCTACACACAAACACAAATGAATATAGATAGGTATAGGTGGATGAATGATAGACAGGTGATAGACAGATAGATGGATGAATGGATGGATGGATGATGGATGGATGGATAGATAGATACACAAATAATACATATATAGATACATAGATATATAGATAAGCAAAGTGCTTTGAAAGGAAGAGAAATTAATCTTTACTTGTTTCTATGTTAAGGTTACGACCCCCTCCTAAAAATAGTGTTATTTCCAGAACCCAAATGAGAACATGAAATTATCTTGGAGATGTAACTGATTAAGTGATAAAGAATAGAACAGTCAACTCTGAACAGACATAAGTAATGTCCTCATAAACAGAAGAACCAAAAAGATGGCCATTACAAGTAGGAGAATGCCACGTGAGGAGCAACCCTTGGAGTCAGGAATCTCCAACCCAAAGAATACTTGGGCTTGCAGTCAGAAGTCAGAGAGGCAACAAAGTCACCTGTTCTCAAAACACTCTGGAGTAAAAGAGCTCCTCAGATGCCTGTTTCTGAATTCTAGCCTCCAGAATGTGAGTAAGTCAAATTATGTCCTTTTGGTAATTACCCATTTTGTATCAAAGGTACAGCAGCCTGGGAAGCTAGTTTATTAGGAAAGGCATGGGATACAGATCTTCATCTAAAGCATTTGGAGAAAAGGGCAGTTCTGGTTCAGCAGAGAAAACAAAAGCATGAGGAGGAAATGACAAATTTCTCACAGCCTCAGCTCCAACATGCCCCAGACTCCTAATGTCAGGCCACAAACAAAGGGAATGAAAAATTACAGAGAGGAAATTAATGTGGAACGAAGGTCGAAATAACATTCTGAGAAATAAATATCTCATAATAACAAGAAAATACGATCTCTAAAGTAGATAACTATGACAGCAAATGCAATTAATTTTTAACCTGGCTGACCAGCAAGATGAAACCCATAATTAACACTAGCTTAAGAAGACAGGTACTCTGAACTGTCACTCAAGCACAGTCCATAATTGATGATCCTCAACAACAGCTTCTCCTCCATAAAACCAATTGCAAAAGTCAAGTTAAGGGCTTAGAGACTTCTAAAGCATATTGTTTTTAAATGGCAATCAAAGAGGTGATTTATATATTTGCATATTAGTATATAGACAAGTTCAGATGTTTGGGTTAATGACTGAGTCTATGTCCCCTGAATTTCACACTGTGACTAATACCATATTTTCAACAACAGTTAAGGTCTGTTTCACAGCTATTACCCCAAACTGAGTAGTATTATCAAAGATGTGAACATTTGTAATTTTCAAACTTATTGTTTTTATAATCCTTTTAAGTCACTTTTCTATATAATTTCCAGTTTGACATAAACAGCTAAATCAGAACAATTAACTTAGGGTTTCAGCTATCACAGTTCCAATAATGTCTCACTGACTGTTTAGAGAAACACGTTTTTCTGAATGTGTCATTGTCACCCATCAAATGGTAAGGATGAAACAGGTGCAAATAATACTTTTCAGGGTGAGTTCGTATGTTTGCTCATGCATGGCCTCTCCTGCACTGTGTTCAATTTTGTAGCCTATTTGATGGTTGAATGCATTCGATGGTAAATTCTTCTCCAAGGTGTATCAGCCCATAGAGCGTTGCTATCCGCAGAATTTAATAGTGTTTCTACTGTTGAGTTCTGAGAGTCTTTAAATGCACTGAATATTGTTTATTAGCTGTCTTTTGAAATTGTTCTCCAATTTCAAGGCTTGTATTTTAATTTTCTTGATCTGTTTCACAGTACATAAAATTTCAATTTCTCACATAGATTTTTCTTCAGTGTTGTAGGAAACAGCTGATAGATTTTTGTGATTGTTAATACATGTTATCGACCTGGCAGGATCAAGAATCACTCAGGAGATAAGTCTTTGGGCAAGCCTCTAAGAGTTTATATTTGTCAGGTTCATTTGATTTGAGGTAGGAATACCCATCCTAAAGGTGGACAGTGCCTTTGCCTGGGTTTGGATCCCAGACTTTGTCCAAAGGAGGAAGGTAGTTGAGGACCAGTAACAGTGGTTCTCTGTCTCCTGACTGCAGGTTCAGTGTAAGCAGATCTAGCTACCAGGACTCCAGCCCATGATTCACAGCACCTTGAATTATTAGCCAAACAAACCCTCTTTCCCTTAACTTGCTTTTGTCAGGGTAATTTTTCACACACAAAAACATTACTAAGATGATTTCTTCATGCTGTTTTTTAAGAGAATAAAAGTTTTGTGTTTACATTTAGAATTTTTTTATCCATTTTGATTTGATTTTTGTAAGGATTTTTGTAAGGATGTGTGTGGATTTTTGTTGTTGTTAATTTTTTTCCTGTGAATGTACAAAACTCCAACACCAGACTGAGCAACTCTCTGCTGTATTGTTGGCCATGACTATTTAAGAGACTTTCAGATCATACAGCCTATTGCTGGTGCCCTTTGTTAGCCCCTAAAGGAGGAAGGTAAACTGATATTCCTGAAGGCATCATACACTTCAACACCAGGGGAATGTGGCTCCTAACCTAGAACTGAACAGATTTCCCCCTCTCTAAGGATTTGCTTTCATGGTACTAGAAGGCAATATGTAAGCTTCCAAAGAAGATAGGCAACCAATAGTTCTACCCAGCTATGAGGTCTATAAACCAAATCAAAGCCCAGCATAGCACATACAAGAATCCTATTGGTACCAATAGCAGCACACATCCCTTAGATGTAATTATAGTTTAGTAAAATAAATAAAAAATAAAAACAAAGTTTTGAAAAAACAATATTTTAATTTTTGAGATTATAATGACATTATTTTCCCTTCCTTTTCTTTTTTTTTTCCTTCCAAAGCCTCCCATATATTGCTCATTGATCTTTTTCAAATTCATGGTCTCTTAACTTAGCCACAGCCTTCCATGCCTTTAGCAATTACCACATTGGTCAGCCAGAAGCCATCAATACCAAGTCAACAAAGACAGCAAAAGTCATGATTCACTGAAGTGTAGATAACTGTTAGTACCATTTAGCAATAAAACATCCTAAATTAAGGTGTATACTTTTGTAGACAAACACTATTGAACACTTAGCAGACTGTCAGACGCTGTAGACATAATTTTCATCTGCTCGGGGAGATTGAAATTTATATGGCCCTTTATTGTCGTTTTCAATGTTCTGTAACTGAAATGAAATAACTCAGAAGTGTGTCAATATGAGAGTATTTGCTCTCAGACCTCTGTTGAATCAGCAAAACGAGCTGAGGAAATTGAATCAGACTCTAGGATGGTGTCCCAATAAAATTAGAGCATTTTATCCTGTAGATCTCATTCTGTTCACCCACACTCTTACCTGATCCTTGCACAGCACCACCCGGCACAGATAATGTGCACACCTGAGTAGTTTCTTCTTCCTCTAACTCAACACACAACTCTCTTCTGCTTGCTTTCCCACTTGAAAAACATAATTGGAAAAATGAATAAATTGTGTATGGTCTCATTTTCATTTCCTGGTTTTATAAACTAAACTGTAGATGTGACAAAACATCTTTTCAGGCTTACTATCTTGTTTGGCAGAAGTTTTGCCAAATTCTGATTGTTAAATGCCCATTTTTCTCTTAAGGTATAATTTCTACCCTATATTCTTCACATTACACATTTTTTTCTCTTATACTTGCACACCACCATTATCCCTGCCATGATTATTATGGACTGATCTTCTGAAACTGTGAGCCCCCTCAAATATTTTCATCCATAAGAGTGTCATTGTCATAGGATCTCTTCATAGCAATAAAAACCTAATTAAGACAGTGCTGGAAAATTACATGGATTTTAAATACTACATATTATACAATATTGGAAGATAAAATGTCCTGTGTAATAGTGGGACAGAAAATCAAGTTTTTATTAGTTTTCAATTAAGCCATATGTGAATCTTCAAATATAGTCAACTTAGTGTATTTGTTGGGGTCATCCAGGAGCCAAAGTCAAGAGAAAGTAGATAATAGATTTTGTGTGTGTGTGTGTGTGTGTGTGTGTGTGTGTGTGTAGCATATATCATAAATATCTATGATAGAAGAAGGATAGATAGAGAGATAGATAGGCAGTGGATAGATAAAGGATATAGACAATTTGCTAGATAATAGTTATTAGGAAAATTGCCTCAGATTGTTATCTACAATTAGGAGAAAAAGGCATCTTGTAGAATAGATTTGTGTATTAGTCAGAATGTCTATTGCTGTGATAAACACCCTGACCAAGAGCAGCTTGGGGAGGAAAGAGTTTATCTGGCTTACCTTTCCCAATCACAGTCCACCATGAAGGGAAGTCAGGGTAAAAACTCAAGATAGGAACCTGGAGACAGGAACTGAAACAAGGACTTCCGGGGGAGCATTGCTTACTAGCTTGCGTCTCATGGCTAGCTCAACTTTTTTACTTATACAATCTACAAAAATACCTGCCCAGAAATAGCACAAACAATGTACTGGACTCTCCCTTGGCCAGATCCTCCCATTTCAATCACTAAAAAAAATGACCCAGAGATTTCTAAACAGGTCAATCTTATGGAGGCCTTTCCCTAATTGATATTCCCTATTCTGAGATTGCCTCAGATTGTCAGGTTGACAAAAATGTTATCAGTACATCTTCCAAGCTTAAAGCCCTCAGAATTAAGTTAATTGGACCAAAGCTATGAAACCATGGAGTTCTGATACGAAAACCTTGACATGGGTATTCCAGCACCAACTGAATGAATGGACTCCGTTTTCCTTTGCTCTGTTTTTCCAGAGCACCAAAAGATTGGATTATCCCTTTCAGCAAAGAGGGAAGATCCTCCAAACCTAAATACTCACAAACCTTTCTTTTGAAGAAACCCCTTGAAATGATTCCTTACTAGATCTATATCTATTTATTACTGGTCAAATTAATGCCTCAATTAACAATCACATTACTGATTATATATTATATATATATGGCAGAATATTGCAGAATACATATTCTATGATGTATAGAAATATATATATTCTATAATATATTTTGTTGTTTTAATTTTTATACTTTTTCATTGCGTATAGTTGTGGATGATTACATGCATTTCTGAAAATGTGTTTGCAGGCACCTTCAGATTACCTGGAGCTAGAGTTACAGAAGGTTGTAAGCCACCTAGAGTAGGTACTGGAGCTGAGCCTGGGACCTCTGGAAGAGCCACAATTCTTCTCAACCTCTGAGGCACCGCCTAAACCCCAGACTCTAGTTGCATTATAAACTACCTTGAAACATTCAAGGAATCTAAAGGTAAAGAGAAAGGAAGAAATGTTCTTTAAGATGGAAGAAAAAAAGCTTGGTGTTCTCTGGGTTTTCTTTTACTCCTCGCCCCCCACACTCTCTGGAAAATTCATTCCCTTACTGGTATTTGATTCCAATGACTGCTGGATTCCAATAAATACCAAAGACTAGCTGAGACACACAGTCTTATGGACTCAACAATTATTGGATTCCTAAACTTTCTGTTGTTTGACTAGCTGGATCACAACCTGTAAGCCACTTTAATAAATCTCATTTCTATTTAATGAGATTCATTCCATCAGTTCTGTTTTGATAGAGAACCCTGACTAATATACCAGCCTAAATTCTCTTCATTCTAAATAGTCAGGTTCCACAATATAGAATTTAACTGCCCACGAACTCATCGAAACCAAATTCTCCTTAAACTACAAATTCCTCCAGTACATAAAGGCCTACTAATCATTATTTACACCTGATTATCTATACATTAAATATAATTTTATATAATGTTGTAAATATCATGACTTCTCTCACCATCCAACAAATTGTACACTAAGTGGAAGATGAAGCTAAATGAACAAGAAATGCAAATGAAATAATTTGATAAGTGGGAAAAACATTTAAACACAAGGAAACATTAGCTTCACATGTTTTGTGTGAGGGAAAAGAACAGTAGTCCCAAAAATTGAGAGGGTAAGGTAGAAGAATCGTGAGTTCAAAGACAACTTAGGCTAAGAATGAGATCTTATACTCAAACTAAAAATGATCAGTAAATAAGCATTAGCGTACACTGATTATTAAAATCTGATTACTAGTGGCTTTATATCTGTGAAAAAAAGAACTAACAAGATCTAAAAAACCATTCAGGAAACAAAATGTGTGACTCATAATTTAAATATAGCTTAAATATATTTCCTTGGAGAAGAAAGGAAGGAGAATTAAAATAATGTTTGAATAACCAATGAGTATAAAGTCAAACCTGAAAAGTATACACAAGTCACAAAAACCCAATTCAAGACTAAATTGACAAGTAGCAGGCATAAATGTGAATAAAATAAAATAAACCTTTAAAACCTTAAAAAGAAAATAACACATATGAGGACCTAGAAGACAAGAGAGGAAATTCAGGCATTATTGAGTAAATTGGGCATGAGAGTGGTAATATATAAAAGCCAGTTCACTAGAACAGATAAAACTATATTCAAAGAAGTATTGAAAAAGACGTTGATTCAACAGGGAACTATGAACTGGCATGTAACAGGATTTCTTAGACTATCAGCCCCCAAATCTACATTTTTTTTCTTTAACTTAATGTAACCTATTTTCATTCATCTATATGGCATGCTTGCCCCATCTGTATACTATCTATCTTGCTTTCCTTCTTCCTCCTTGCCTGGCTGGCTCGTCCCCAGTTGGCTGGCTTCTCTTTTCTCTCTGCCCCTCCTCTGTCTAGCTACTGGTCATTCAGCTTTTTATTAAACCAATCAGAGACCTTAGACAGGCAAGGTGAAACAGTAGCACATCTTTATATAGTTAAGCAAAAGCAGCATTAACAAAAGCCTTACATAATTAAGCAAATGCAGCATATGCAAATGCAACACATATTTACATAGCTAAAAAATATTCTATTCCACAATGTTTCCCATTTTTTGTCTAAATAAAAAGGAAAGGTTTTAACTTCAGCACAGTAAAACTATATAAAACAAGAACAATTAGCAAGTAAGACTTACATTTATCATTTCCAGTCCATTTATGCTTAGCAAACTCAAAGAAAATACTCCATTATATATGCTATCTTGAAAGTTTTGTACCTAATATATCTTCTAGCATAAATAAAGAAAACTTAACTATAACTAACTTGTCTTCAATTGCAATAAAGTTCCAAGAAGGATATAATGTTACCTGAGTAAACAGTATGTGCAGTGCAAGTTACTTCCAAAACTATAGAAATGACTGATATCTTACTTCCTGGACAGTCACCCAAGATCCCTCTGTAGCATTTGGGGCATCCATCTTCAGCCTACGGCCTAGAATATCTAGCAGATTTTTCTATGAAGCAGGAATTTTGAAGGACTGCCCTGTTTGTCTTGACAAAATTAGACAGTCACTTAACTTTGTGCCATAATTGTCCATTTTAAATGATATACTGCCAGCAGGCAAGGCAAGAACAGTTTTTGTTTTCACAAATGGCTAACTTTGTCACAATTAATGCAAACTTCATACAGTGGTTATCCAATGTCCATCATCCTTTTATGAAGTACATTGGTGATGCCAGGAGCAGATGTGTCTCAATGTCATGAAAAGCCTTAGGTTATCATAATATCTTAAATGTTATGTTCTGTAGGTCTTTGAAGCACTTGAAGATCACCTATATATCTAAAACATATCTGCTTAACCTTAAAAACATAACTAGTATGACTATAAGTTTGATTATTATACATAACTAACAACTAGCCTGTATTTCTTAATTATACATTTTTATTTTTAAATGAACTACATAAGCAAAATATTACAAACAAGAGTAGAAAAATATATACAATATAACAAAAATAACTTTAAATTTTTATCAATATACCAAAATCTACAAGAATGTAAAATATTTGAGGTTAATAGTTGTCTTTTTTTCTATACTGCCCAAACTATGAAAATATTTACAACCCACTAAATAACCAAAAACCATCCTATCTCTTGGGAATGTGGTGTTGTGTTCTCTAAACAGCTTCCTGTTATCTTGGGGCATCCCCAGGGTATCCTGAGAAAATTGAAATGATGATCATGTCCTAAGAAAAATAGCTATAACATTTGTTGTCCATTTTCTGTGTAATGGGAAAGTAAAGATTTATCTGAAGTCCTGGCTAGAATAGTCTGTGAGACTAGACCATCTCAACTAGCAGCTTTGAGCTTGATCTGAATATAGAATTCTGAGGAAACTATAACAGAAGCATTCAGAAAGGCTGGATCACCTGGATCACTCATTTTCATTGGTATTTGGTCCCCTGGCTCTTGAAAGCATACAAACTTTCAAAGGTAACATACATTATTTTCATTAATGAAAGAATGGGCTGTGAGTTGTATACAAACCAGACAAAGATAATTTTTTGCATTATGTTTGAGCAGGTAAAAGGCATCTGGCAACTTTGAAAGTTTGTTTAGACCTTATAACCAAACCTCTATATATGCTAGAGTAGACTTTATGGTGATATATTTGCCTTTGATTTATCCACGCTTCTGTAAGTACCCCTTACACATGCTTTGTTAACTGACCTCAATAAACTTATTGATTCCCCAAGTTAGACTTTCAAGGGATCATTACTTTGGTGTGTGAGTGTCCCCTCTCTAGGTAGAAATGGCATTTATTCACATCTTCCCAGGGAAAGTCACATTCATAAGGCAAGTGACTGAATTCAAATTCAATTCAAATTCATAAAAGTGATATGATGATGGCCTTTCTTCAGATCTCATCAAGACACTGCTTAACAACAAAAAAGATGGTGCCAACAACAGTAAAAGAATAATTCATGTGAGAATTTTTCTGAACCAGAAACTACAAAGGAAAAAAATGAGAAATATGATTGACGTGTAGCACCCTGGAGAGCCTAGTTCTTTGAGGGGGGAGCAAAAGTTCAGAATCTGTCTTGTAGGCCAACACTATCTCCTACAAAGGTTATGTGAAGTTTCCATCTTGACTTGCCCAAGTCCTGTGCCTCTCCACTTCTGCGCTCTCAGAAAACTGCAAACCCTCCAGTTCCTGCTCCATTTGCTAGGATAACATCTAACATCCTTTAACAATATCTCACCTGTCTCTTTTCTTATTCCACTGTGCTTATTCACAGGTCACATCTCTAGCAGTTCCTAGAGTATCTAATAGACCTTTGTGTTCAGCATCTCCTACTTACCTTTCCTTCTTTTGAATTTCTTCAGCATTAGTTGACTAGCTCTTCTGTGTCTTATTTTTCATTAATTAATTGAACAATCATAAGAGGAATGGAAATAAAAAATATTGAATATTTTATCCTAAAATATTTTGCAATCTAATAAACACATAAGTAGAAGTTACAGTAGAAGATATAGGTTTTCCAGTTGAGTGGAAGACACAAGGCTTCCAGTTGAAGTCAGATAAACAAAATATCCCTGCAATGTCTAACACCATGATGAGAGAAACAATCATCGCCTAAGGTACATGGGTAAAACATTACAGAGGAAGCACAAAGTAAACTAGAATTTGAGGACTGCATAAGAGTTAAAAATAAACCAGAGACAGAGACAAGTATTTGCAGGAAATGGTCTTCTAGGAGAAGATAGGGTACTGAAAGTTACAGAAGAAGCTCACTGTGAGCTTGATGCTGATTTGACTGGACCCTAAGTATGAGCTGACCTCTCATGAGTGATCCTCAGAGATCCAGTAGAGTAACAACACCAGCACCTCCTTTTTATCTGGTGGAGTAGTCGAAGGGATTCTGCTAGACAGCTGAGTGTTGGGGAGGCCACATGGACCCCGACTGCATACTCTCCATCTTCTCCCAGAATTTCTCAGGGTACCATTATATCTTCAAACACACACTGCAATAAAATTTTACATACTTACTTTTAGCAAAGATTAAATGGATTATTGGAATTGCCAGGTATTAAGGAGATATTTTTAAGCTTGTGTTTTGAAATGTTTAAACAATAGCCTTTAAGGGCAGCTTACCAAAAGCATTAGAGAAAGTCACTTGGAAACATCCTGAATTGCTTTCAGAAACAAGAGAATTCAACTTCTCTTTTATAGCCAATTCTCTTCAGCCACACACACACACACACACACACACACACACACACACACACACACAAATGAAAGTTTACTAACACTCCTGCTCCTGGGAACACTATCTACTGTGAATGGTGCCAACAGTTGGAAGCGTCAAACCAGCCCCCGCACTGTGAGAACACAGCTCTCTCCCAGGGTCCACCCAGATGCTCATTAAAATCCAATGAGTACCCCCACAAGGATGTGTTGTTTGGGCCAAGATCATAGCTTTTGCAAATAAAAGAATTTCAGCTTGGTGTGGGAAGATGGACAAAGTGGAGCACCATGGTAACAAGGTCAAATTAACCCCTTTGTCAAAGTTACCCACAATGAATGGGTGGATTCTGACTTGTGTCAGAATTTGGGGCATTAGTGTTGAACTTGCTTCTGTTCTGAATTGCTACAGCTAGTCCCCACACTTCACAACATTAATTCTTTCCTTCTCTATGTTAGCCATAGAGGCACCATTTTGCAAAGTCCCTGTTTTGTGTGAACCATGAGAATTCCAGTTAATTGCAGTAATTTGATTTCCTGAAGTTACACGTTTCTCAAGATTCGTAACTTCCTTGACCCGCCAACCCCCTGTAATGGCTAATTAGGAAAGATGGTTATTGACCATCTAAAATTGTTTGACTACTGGTAACCCCAGAAATGGTAAGCTGTGGACCAAAGGAGACACTTTTCAATCTACTTTACCTCTTCATTCTCTAAAAAGTATAAGAAGAAACCCTCATGCTGCTTTGCGGGTCTCTACTCGCCTGAGGCTACCCACATGCTGCTGCTCCTGTCAATAGCATTCATAACCCTTTGATAAAGACCTGCTCCCATAGGGTTCTCTGCCTTACTGTCCCCTGAACCTCAGACCTGAAGCCTTTCCCTGCAGTCATCAAATCTTTCCGTCTTCTTCATATTTCTCCCTATATTTCTATATTTTTAGAGATAATTTGTTTTTCCCGGTCACATTGGTCTATATGGAGTATTTTACAAACCCTTTCAACATCTTTTGCAGCTCTCAAGTCCATCAACTGCACTCCCTTCTTTTCATGTCAATCCCACATGTGGGAAAAAGCCACATGTCTGATAGCCTTGCCAAAACCGCACATTGTAATCACAACACTGTCTTATTAAGCGCAGTAGAAGTGAGGGAAAGATTAATATAGAAAGGAGTACTAAGAATAGTTCCTACTTTTAAAGCCTTTCAAGTGTGTTAGGCTGACGCAAAGAGTACTTTTATTAAGTTTCACTGTGTGAAGAAAAGTTTTATTTCTCCTAAAGAAGTGCTGTGTTTTATTTTGGCAAATATTGGAAATTATAGTGTTTAGAATTGTCCCCTTGCATGCTCTTGCCTCTAGCATGCTCATCACCAAATGTGACATTCAAAGACTATAATTACAAAAACTCTAATTGCTTCCTTTCATTTGTCTGGCCCTGACTTTATATACTTATTTCAAAGAGATAGATATTATTATAATGTTAAATGTTTAAGCTTTGGAGAGCGGCACAGCATTTAAACCAGAGTCAAAGATTTTTAGACTAGTTATAAGGGTCTAGGAAAGATTATCAAACACGAACATGGGGAGAGGTTAGTCAAGCGTACTACAGTATGAGATATGATGCTGGACATACTGGGGCTTGATGTCTGAGAACCTCAGGAATGTGTTACCATGAGAACAGTGAAGAGGATGATGACATTGAAGCTCCCCTGTCAATATGGGCTTTGTGGGGAATATAAAGTATTGCAGGAAGGGAATCAGAGTTCTGTGAGGTCAAGGATGAATTCCTAAAGATAAAGGACAAAATTGTGACTATCTACCATGAATTTAGCCTTGGGGCAGGGGAGAGAAAGGGTTTGTTTTTAGTAATTATGTAAAGATGTGTTCCTATGTGGTTCCCTGAAAGCTCTTGCTCTCATGCCATTGTTTATTTGAATGTCAGCAAGGCTGTTGTTTGCCTTTGTGGCACTAACAGCATAGAATAGGAATGCAAAAACACTCACTGCCGAAAGTAGGTTAAAGCTGACAGGAATATGAACAAGAAAATGCACTGGAGTCCTAGTTTAAAATCCAATTCTGGATTATGGGTGGAGATGTGTGTTTATTAAAGGATCAGAAGTATGATGTGGCCCTAAGAAAGAGCAAAATTTTCAGAAGGTAACATGTATGATAAACAGATGGCGGGCATGGCAAGATTTTACATTCAGAGCATAGTGTCCAAATAGGAAAATAATTTGAAATAATCTTATATAAGCAATAAGTAGGCAACAATTATTTTTTTAACCTGAAGTAGAAGAAAAATCCACAGGGTGCTAGTAATATCGTTATTTGTGAGGCATATAGAAAGAAGCTATCTGGCTCTGGGGAAGAACGTGGGATGCTAAGGAACAGAAAATTACCAGACCTATGGTGGTCCCTCTATTTGTCACCTATCCATTGCTGCTACTCAACATGCCCTAGGCTGTAGAGTACATGAATAGCAATTACCCTGCACAGCAGAGGATAATTAGTAGAACTGAAAAGGAGGCAATCTCATTTCTGTTACTGGGACAGTGAGTAATCACTGTCAATACGTTCTTGGTCTTGACTACTAAAGTCAGGCTGGTCTATAGCACCTTTAACAAGGTGGGTTTGGACTCATTCAAACAGTATGAAATGTATACCATGGAAAGACTTTGGACTTTCTCTTCAGATGTTCTAGTCTTGAAGTCTTAGAAATGTCCAAACCCAAGCTTTCTGATCTCAAGGTAAACTAAGAAATCTGTGACCTGAGAGACAGCCTCTATTGTGAGATTTTTATAAGCACAATTTGAACCTTCTCTTAGAATTTGGAGATGGAAGAAATGAGAAAAGGTGGAAGAGCAGAGGTTAAACCAGAAAAGTGTGATGACATGTCTCAGCAGTTAAGAGTGCTATCTGTACAAACCTGGCAACTTGATTTTGTTCTCCCATGAGGTAAAGAGAGAATCAACTCCCAAGATTTGTCCTCTGACCTCTACACATGCAACATGGCATGCCAGAATGCACATACACCCCCACACACACACACGCACACACTTACAAACAGTAATACATGAAATGAAAAAAATTAAATGAAACAAAACCACAGAAGGAGCAAACAGAAAAAACAATACTGATCTCAATTAACCTGGTACCAAGAAAGAAACAAAGACTCAATGGGAAAGACTTTAAGGAAAGTTTTCACTAAATTTTCATTCCAAAAGTCAAGTAACAAACAACAGCAATTCAACATTAGAAAGAAAAGAAATTTCTTTCTTTGTGTAATCCTGTCTGTCCTGGAACTCACTCTGTAGACCAGGCTGGCCTCAAACTCACGGAGATCCCACCTACCTCTATCTCCAAGTGCTGAGATTAAAGCTGTGCGCCACCACTGACCGGCCAAGAAATTTCTTAGATTTATAAAACAAGCATCATGTAGTGTTGAAAAATCACCTCAAAGAGAGAGAGTAGGTACCAGCTTTCAAGAAATTCTGATAGCTCAGAAAACCTCCAGAATAAAGCACTTTATCCTCACTCTCCTATTACCATTTGGTTGGGCACTGGCAATTTGTTAAGATGAAAGTCATAAATAAGCAAATCCCAGTTTCTTTGTAATTATTTCAGGTGTAAGCTAGCTAGGCGGCTGGTACAAGGGGTCCCGTGCTCCTACTATGCCACTCTGTAGTATGGAGGAGTTGCGGGCTGCGTCCTGCTATCTGGCTAGCATAACCCCCAAAATAAGCACACAGAAAATGTATTAATTAAACCACTGCCTGGCCCATTAGCTCTAGCCTCTTACTGGCTAAATCTCACATCTTGATTAACCCATTTCTATTAATGTGTATCGTCACTTGACTGTGGCTTACCAGCATGAGTCTAGTCAGTGTCCTTCTTGGCCAGGAGAATCATGGTGTCTGCCACACTTCCCTTCTTCCCAGCATTCTGTTCTGTCTACTCCGCCCACCTAAGGGCTGTTCTATCAAAAGGCCAAGGCAGTCTCTTTATTCAACCAATGAAAGCAACAGAAATACAGAAGGACCTCCTACATCAGAACCTATTGAAATTTAGGCTCACACACGTAACCCACTTTTGAAATGGTATTAATCAAAAACAAGGGCATCACATGTTGAATTTATGTATGAAGGTATCATTTTACATTTCTGTTAATTTTAAAAACCCTAAGCCCCAAATAGTCACAGATAAATTTAACAGTCTGTTGAATGAGAAGCATATCATACAACACTAATGTCTTATGAAATTCTTGTGTGTTTTCCTATTTTAACATTTTTGGTTTTAATTCATAAAAAGGAAAATAATAGTGAATATAATAAGACAAAAGTTGGGCCCTGCATATTTTTCATCCTGTATAAAATTCAATTTAAAATGGAACAAAAGCCTCAAAGTCTTCTCAGTGAAGTCTTCTCAGACCATAGTTTCTCCAGCAAGGTCAGACCTACTCTATCAAGGCCACACCCACTCCAGCAAAGTCATACTTTCTCCATGAAGGTCATATCTTCTTCAAAAGACCATATTATCCCCAGCAAGGACATGCCTACTCCAACAAGGCCACACCTCCTAATCCCATTTAGCACTGAAATACATGAGCCTATATGGGGCATATCTATTCAAACTACCACAATTAATTAAGCTGAACATTTCTCCATGTATATTTTGGTTATTTGTATTTTATCTTTTCATTATTAAAATTTCCACCTCCTCCCACTTCCCTCCCCTCCCCCACTCTCCCTCCCTCTCCTTCTCCAGGCCAAAGAGCAGTCAGGGTTCCCTACCCTATGAGAAGTCCAAGGTCCTTCTCACTCCCCCCAGGTCCAGGAAGGTGAGCATCCAAACAGACAAGGCTCCCACAAAGCCAGTCCATGCAGTAGAATCAAAACTCAGCACCACTGTCCTTGGCTTCTCGGTCAGCCTCCCCCGTCAGCCACATTCAGAGAGTCTCTGCTCATTTCATTAGTTCATGTATCTATTGCATGATGTGTTTTCCTGTTACTTTTATAAGTTCTTTGTATATTCCAGACATTAATCATCTGTCAGATAATTACGTAGTGATGCTATAACATCCTGTTCTGAAGACTGTGTGGTCATTTTACTGTTGCCCCTTTTCACTGTCACGCTTTTGGACAGCATCTACTTCTGTCTCTCTGCCCTAGAGTCTGTGAAGGCCTTTTCTTAGCTTTTTACCTAATACGCTATTTTTCCTCTACTGAGTTATAATCACCTAATAGTTATTGTGTCCCCTCAGAATTTTCTGTCCTGTGGTAGGTCTTGGCTTTCTGGTTTTGTTGGATTGTAACAGTTCAGAAGAATGCTATTGGTGTATTCTGTAAGATTGCCTTTGACCAGAATTTGTTCAAGTTTTTCTCATAATTATATTGGAGTTATATATTTTGAGAACAAAGATCACAGATACAAAGTTTCATTTCTATCACATGCTAGTTGTACCCAGATCAATATGATTTATCATATTTAATGTCAACTGTAGTCACCTGGCTGTGTCGTACCTGTCTGGTTCCTTCAGTGCAAAGTCCCTCTCCTGTTTCTAAATCAATTTGAATGCAGTCCTCTCTGGGAAAATGTCATTATACACATATAACATCATTATACACAGCTCTTCCACCTTGGCAGTAAAACACTGCATCAGTTATTTGGAATTCTTTCTTATTCACCTAGAAACCTAGCTACCTAATAGTTTATACGTATCAGTGTGGCGCATAGATATTTATTTTATACTGTGGGTTGTAATTCTTTACTATTTTACTTACTTATTGTTCAAACTCCTACAGTTTCAGCAATTGAGAAAACTCTCTGGGCCTTTTACATACTTCCATGACAGTTAATGAAATGTTTGGGGGAATGGATATGGTACATTATTGTTCTTGGATATTATAAGATGTTGCGCTCTCGCCATATATATTTCTTGCCTAGATCTTAGAATTATCTATGTGTTCAAACAGCCCATTTACTTTTCTGGACAACAATATTGGTAATCAAAATATGGGTGTTAGATGTTTAATAAGTTTAGGGCCTTGAAAGAATCCTGAAACTAAAAATTTTGAAGTGCTGATCTCCCTTAACAAGTACAAATTCCCCAAAACTGAGCTACTGCTCCATATGCATGTGTATGAGAGGAGGAAGTCTACGGAATATCAGGTGGGCAGATGTTTGATCACAGATTTACTACTTAGGTGTGTTGTGACTGAGGACCACTTACCTGCTCCTCAGATAGCCCCTCATTCTCACTCAAACTGGACAAACAGACTTCATGTCCTGAGAATTGTCTCAACACATAAAGAATCTTGCAAGCAATTGATATCAAATACACGCCAATTTAGTTTCAAAATAAAATATTCTACTTTAATGGTACTTCATAATTTATAGTAACTATCTACTTAAGCGGGGTAGGGCTTTTTACATATTCTATGTCATTTGATCCCCACAGCAACACTGTGAGGGACACATTTCCATTTTAGAGATAAAAACTCTGAGTCTAAGATGAGCTAACTTAGTAAGTAGAAAGTTCTTAACAGTGTGGTCCAATCATGTTCAGTTCTGCTTGATGATATTCCCTTTAATTTTCCCTGTCATGAGAACAAACACTTCCTAAAGACTAAGCTTTTTGCCCACCCCACAAACCAGGGAGTTGCTTGCTAGTTCTTTCTTATGGCTGAGAGTCTCACAGAGTCAAAATGCTGTGTGGGGCTTAATGAGTGCCCTGGCTAGAAGCCATTCCGTTTTTGCCAAAGTTAGAGTGCTCTATATAAACACCCATCTAGAGCTGAAGCAAATAAAAGAGGAAGGACCAACAGCAGCCATTAACTGCCAAAACAACAAAAATGTTTGATAGTATCTAAGATTTTTTTTAACTATCTACTAAGCATTGGGCTAAATATTTAATATCCATCATCTCATTTCAGTATAACAATTAATTTGCAAGTCTAAAACAGTCAGTTTTCAGGTGAGAAAACTAAAGCTTGGAGTGATTAATTTTGGTTTCTAAAGTGATGCAAATTACAAGTGGCAGAGCCAGGGTTTCGAGCCAAGACCATGCAATCCCAAGCCCGCTTTCTTCACTATTATAGTGCAGAACAGCAGTTGTTGGCAAATGGGGTTTGCTATGGACATTTTTCAGAACTTAGCAACAGCAGCAAGCTGCCCTTCAGTACTGGGGTTGCAAATATTTGTGCAGTGCACTGAAGAATACGACTCATGAGAACTGCGGGAAGGTAATTGATGAAGCCTCTGTAGATGAAGCCAAATGTGGAGCCACTGCGGACATTCTGTAAGCATTTTCAGACATTTGCACTGATAGACCGAGAGTGACACAGCACAGGAAAGGGGACCAGAGTCCAATCAAGAAGCAGGATAGTTTAGAGAGAATATGACAAAGATTTGGCTCCACACCATTCCTAGAAAAGCGTATCTTCCTTGGATACGTGTATTTTGTGTACTTTGTATTTTAAGACTTTATGATAGCTAATTATTTGTGCTGACAGACTGGGTCATGTGAAGCCCAGACATCTGGTCTTTTGTCTTGGTGTATCTATCAAGATATATCAGGTGAGATTAATATTTAACTTGGTTATTGAACAAGTGAGATTGCTCTCCTACATGACTATCTTGAATGGGATTTTAAAGCTGTTTTCTGGTATTTATTGCTAATATACAGGCACACTCTCGATTTTTCATGTCTGTCTTGCATGTGGAAAAGATGAACTTTGGTAGTTCTCTTACTTATCTGTGAATTCTTTACTAATATTTATCTAGTTAACTGGAGAACTTGAGTAGATCAAACCAAGTTGCAAAGGGAACTGCTGTGGAACAATTGCTTTGACCTGGGTCATTGGTCTTTTCTTATTTTGATTCAAATCAACACTTCATCTCAGAGTTGCTGGCACAACACTATTGATCCTCCTGGATTACTGGGCTTCAAATTAAAATGGGAATTCAAACATTCACTTTCTTGTGTTTCCACAGGAAAGAGGCATAAGTTCTCTAACTTGAAGGTCCCCTGGCACTTCATTGGGCCAGTAGACAAGGTTAAAGAGTCCATGTAGAAAAGGCACAGCTTTGCAGTTTCAGAGAGAATGACACAACACCTCTTACACCCACAGCCACTATAAAGAGCAGATATTAAAGTCAAATAAAGCAGTTCAACAATGAGTCCTCAGAAAGTAGGAAATGTGGATTTGGGTGATTACTATGAGCTGTAGGCCCACAGATACCTTTTCTGCCTATATAGATGCAAATAGACAAAGTCAAAATATTGGGACATAAGTTGTACTGCCTAGGCTTGACATTGCTTTCACATAAGATACCTGCTAGAACTATTTCTGATTATATGTGAAAGGAACATGTACAAGTCTGCTAAAGCACTAGAAAGCAAGTCAAAACATTAGCAACAGTTCAACTTACTGGAATTGAATATTTATCAATGATTCTTTAAAACCTGTACCCCATTTTTAACTAATTTTCACTTCTGTAGCTATGTCTGGGAGAGTAAAGATACAGTGACTAGCTTGATCCAGAGACTCACCCAACAAAGACGGCAACTATATTAACTCTTAACTTTTCTTTTATTAATTTTTTTGCTTTTTCAAGACAGAATTTCTCTGTGTTGCTTAAGAGCCTGTCCTGGAACTAGCTCTGTAGACCAGGCTGGCCTTGAACTCAGAGAGATACGCCTCTGCCTCCTGAGTGCTGGGATTAAAGGCGTGCACCACCACTGCCTGCCCTCTTAACTTTCTTTTACTCACTTTTTCATTTTTTTTTTCTAAACAGGGTTTCACTGTATAGTCTGAACTGTCATGAAACTTGCTCTGTAGACTAGGCTGGCCTTGAACTCACAGAGATCCTCCTGCCTCTCTCTTCCAAATTCAGGGATTAAAGCCATGCATGATTCCCACCCAGCTTACTCTTAACTTTTAATATAACAAAAAGAGAAAAGACATAGTTAAAGTAAAATAAAAGTCTTATTTGATTAATATTTTGCCTCATTTTCATGGAATATCATCAAGTATAAATGTTTCACTTTAGAACAACAAGATAATCCCTTTAAACAATTAACTCAAATGATTCTTACCCATTTTGAAACTTACTGTGAAGTAAAGGGACATTTGTGATTTACTTTTATAATTCTCCATTTATTCCTATTATGTTTATATATAATGTGTTGGGGGCTGTGTTTGTGAAGGTGCATTTGTGCCAAATGCATGTTGTAGAAGTCGGGGGTCAAATCTCAGGATCCTGCTCTCACCTCCCACCTTGAGTTCTCCTGATCTAACCCATGTCATGCTTGCACAAAAATTGCCTTACCAAATGCTGACCTATTTCAACAACCTAGGATTTGTAATATTAAACGTACATGGGGAATTAATTTGAAAATTTTAAGCACAACCAGAAACTATGTCTTGCTCAATTTTAATATGCGGTTACTGTGTGCAGTATTTATCCCAAGAGAAATGTTAGAAATATCAAGGAATTGAAGGGAAAGTGCATAATATATTAATGAACGCAAAATTACATTTAGAGTGGTAGTCATATATCCAGTATGTCAATATTTGAATACCTATTTGCCTAGTGTTAATTGTTTAGTTAATTCAAAGAAGGTGCATTCAGCCAAATATTTCTCAAGTTTAAAAATACAGAGCATTCTTTTAAATAATCAAAGTCAACCCTCATACAGATGCCACTAATAGATAAAGCTGAGTAAATTCTTAACTAAAGCGAAACAGGAATTCTTGGCACTGGCATTCTGAGTTACTCACAGCTTCAACTCCTTTGCTTTTTGTTAGTTTGCTTGTGTTTTGGGTTGGTTTTTGTTTTACTTTTATTGAAAATAGTTTCCTTTTGCATGCAATATATACTGACTAGAATTTCTCTCTCTCTCTACTTATGCCAGTTTCTCCCCACCTCTCTTCCCCTCCAGATCCACTTCTTTTCTGTCTCTCATTAGAAAAGAGCAGGCATCTAAGAGACAGCAACCAAAAATGATAAAGCAAAACAAAACCCATTGCGCGGAGGCTGGACAAGACAACCCAACAGAAGGAGAAGATCCCCAAGAGCAGTCATAGAATCAGAGACCCAGTCATTCACATATATTAGGAATCTCATAATAATACTAAGATGAAAGCTATAATATATCTTCAGAGAACATGGTGCAGATTCCGGAAGGCCTTGTGCTTGCTGCTTCAGTCTCTGTGAGCTCATATGGGCTTTGCTCAACCAATTCAGAGAGCCTGGTACTCCTGGTGTCCTCTGTTCCCTCTGGCTCTTATGCTTTTCTGCTTCCCCTTCTCTGGGTTCCCCAACCTCTGAGGGGAGGGATTTTGATGGAAACCTCCTGTTTAGAGCTGTGTGTTCCAAGAATTTTTTCTCTTGTCTGGTTGTGGGTCTCTGCATCCCTTCCAGTGTTCTTCAGACAGGAGTTTCTCTTTTTTTGTTTCTTGGATATTCTTTCCTAGTGACTTGCAGAAGCTACTAATACAAGACTGGTACTGCATTTGCTTTCTCCAATGTGCATAAAGTAGATCCCATTCTGTCCTTCCTCTTTAAGTCTTATAAGTGATGTCATCTGTCCGACAGAAACTTTGTCCCAAGACTCAATAGCAGACAACAAATAAACAAACAAAGGCAGTGAAATGATTTCTGCTCCCTTGATAGTTGGAGATGACAGGGGTGAGGGGGAAGGGCATCTTTCCCTTGCTTCCTCCAGCATAGATCAGACAAGGGAGGTGATACCAGCTGTGCCCTTTTCATGCACTCAGAACTGACTCACCCCTGCCGCTGTATACAGGGTTAATGCTACTGTGTTGCTCTAGTGGCATGGGGGATCATTTTTCCAAGTGCAGCTGGTAAGGGGTTGAGTCAGGTCCCCCACATGTCACAAGTGAAGAAGAGGAAGAGGGAATCTTTCCCTCACCCATGACATCACATGATGGAGAGGAGGAGTGTGGCCTGCTCTCTCATTTTCACACCATCAGGGCCAGTTCACCCGTGCCACTGCAAACAGGGTCCGCTCTATTGTACCACCCAGGTGAGGTGTAGGATCCTTTCTCCTGAGTGCTTCAAACAGCATGGGACTCAAATTGCAACAGTCCTGGGCTGGACACTTCTTTTCTGTGCCACTATTAACCCAGCACTTCTTGCAGGCAAGACAGATTGTAGGTCAAGGTTTTGTGGTTGGGTTGATGGCCCCGTCCCACTTCTAGGAGTCTTGCCTGGTTATGGAAGGTGACCAGTATGACTTTGTATCTTCCATTACTCAAAGGCATTCCTACAGTAACTCTCAGAATTTCCAGAAAGTACCCAATTCAAGTTCTGTCTGCCAGTACTCTCTCTCTCTCTCTCTCTGTCCCTCCCACACCTTTCTGATTTCTCCTGTTCCCATCCCCACAAAACCACAGTTCTCTGGAAAAAATCTATTGCTCTTTCACTTCTCAAGGAGATCCATGTGTTCCCCACTTGAGTCCTCCTGGTTACTCTCTGCTACCCAGCCTTTCTGGGCCTATGGATTATAGCATGAGTATCCTTTACTTAGCAGCTGATGTCCACTTATAATTGAGTATGTACCATGTTTTCCTTTCTGGATCTTCTCAGAATGATCTTTTCTAGTTCTTTCCATTTGCCTGAAAGTTTCATAAGGTCATTGTTTTCAACAGCTGAGTAATACACGATTGTTTATTCACTTTTTTAGGTGAGGGGCTACTAGATTTTTTTCCAGTATCTGGCTATTATGACTAAAGCTGCAATGGATGTGGTTAAACAAGTGTCCTTATGAGAAAATGGAGTATCCTTTGAGTATATACACAAGAATGGTATAACTGAATCTTGAGGTAGATTAATTCCCAATTTTCTGAGGAACAGACATATTGATTTCCATAGTGGTTGTACTAGTTTGCAGTATAGGAGTGGTCTCCTCTTTCCACATCCTTACCAGCATAATCTGTCACTTGTGTTTTTGATCTTAGCCATTCTGGCAGGTATATGATAGGCCCCCAAAGTGGTTTTTATTTGATTTTCCCTGCTGGTTAAGTATATTGAATGTTTCTTAAGTTTTTCTCAGTCTTTTGAGATTCCTTTGTTAAGATTCTGTACTTAGATTTGTACCCAATTTTAATTGGATTATTTAGTTTGTTGATAACTAGTTTCTTGAATTCTTTATATGTTTTGGATATTAGCTCTCTGTCAAATATACATTTAGTTAAAATCTTTTCCCTTGCTATAGGCTGCCATTTTGTCCTATTGACAGTATCCTTTGCCTTACAGAAGCTTTTCAGTTTCATGAGGTCCCACTTATTAGTTTCAATCTTAGTGCCTGTCCTATAAATGTTCTGTTACAGAAGTTTTATCCTGTGACAATGAGTTCAAGGCTATTAATCACTTTCTCTTCTAAGGGTTTAGCATATCTGATTTTATGTTGAGGTCTTTAGTTCACTTGAACTTGAGTTTTGTGTGGGTTGATAGATAGGAATTAATTTACACTCTTCTACATGCTGACACCCAGCTAGACCGGCACCATTTGTTGAAGGTGTTTTCTTTCTTCCATGTGTATTTGTTGCTTCTTTGTTTTAAAAAAAATCAAGTATTCCTAGGTATGTGACTAATGCCTGGGTCTCTAATTTGATTCCATTGATCAATGTGTCTGTTTTTATGCCAATACCAGCAGATTGTATTGCTATATCTCGGTAGTACAACTTGGAAGCAGGGATGGTTGTCCCTCTGATGCCTTTGGATTCAGATGTAGAACTGTCAGCTCCTCCAGCACCATGTCTGCCTGCACATCACCATGCTTTCTGTCATTGGCAATATGAACTAAACCCCCATATTCTAAACCAGCCCCAATTAAATGTTTTCTGTTATAAAAGTTGTCATAACCAGGAGTAGTAGCCCATGACTTTAATCTCAGTTCTTGGCAGCAGATCAATCTCTGTTTTGAGGTATTAGATATTAGAATGGTTACACCATCTTGTTCCATAGGTCCATTTGCTTGGAGTATCTTTTTACAACCTTTAACTCTGAGTAATGTTGGAGAAGGCAACTTGTCGGTTCTTGGATCCCTGGCTAGTTTAGACCCCAAATAATCACACAGAAACTGTACTAATTAAATCACTGCTTGGCCTATTAGCTCTTACTTCTTATTGACTAACTCTTATATTATATTAATTTAACCCATTTCTATTAATTTGTGTATTGTCACCTGGCAGTGGCTTACTGGGTAACGCTCCCAGTGTCTTTCTCTGGTGGCTCCATGGCTTCTTTCTGACTCTGCCCTTCTTTATCCCAGCATTCACTTTAGGTTTCCCCACCTATCTAAGTTCTGCCCTATCAATAGGCCAAGAAAGTTTCTTTATTCAATAACCAATAAAAGCAATACATAGAGAGAAAGACTTCCTACACCATTTCCCCTTTTCTGTTTAAACAAAAAGAAGGCTTTAGCTTTAACATAGTTATATATAAAAAACAGTTATCAAGCAAGAATTATAGTTACAATATTTATATTTAATTTATCTTTTATCATAACTAAGAAAATTGCCTAAGTAAACAGGAGGTATATTGTAAACAACTTCCAAAGCTCTAGCATTGACAGAGACATCTCACTGCCTGGACAATCACCCATAGTTCTGTTTTGTTGGGGCATACATCTTCAGCCTACTTGACCATAGTATCCAGCAGACTTTTCCATGAAGCAGGAAATTTCAAAGAAAATTCTACCTATATTGGCAGTTTGTCAGTCACTTTCTTCTGTGTTCTATAGAATGTCTCTCAGATTCTTTCAAGAAGCAGAAACCTTGAAGGATCGTTTGACCTTTAGGCAAGTTCCGCAGTCATTTCTCTGCGGGTTCTGCATGTCCAGTCCATCAAGCAGTCCAGGCAGGAGCAGTCTCTTGCCGAAATGGCTAACCAACACCATATAAAAACCTCTTCAACACCCACCTTATTCTTGAAGTAATTGGTGCTGCCAATAGCAGATGTGTCTCACTGTCATGAAAAGTCCTAAGTTTCTAAACATCTTACATGCCATGTTCTGTAGTCTTTGAAAGGATTGAAGGATGGCTATCCATCTGAAATACTGCTCTGTACATCTAGAAAACCTAACTAACATGACTACAAGCTTGACCATTATAGATGATTATCTATTAACCTATATTTTTAATTATACATTACATTTTAAATGAGTTGCATAAACACAATATCTTAATCAAGAGCAGAAATATACATGTAACATATCAATTACATATGATATGTAAAACTTGTATCAATAGAGCAATATCCATACAAATGCAAATCTCCATAGCATATCACCCTTTAAATGTAAAGAAACATTTATAGATAATATTTGGGAATATTGACATAGTTCTGTCCAAACTTCAGAATTTGGGTCTAAGGATATGTTTCTTTGGAAAAGAGGTTCTTCTTTTGTTTTCATAGAGAATGAAAACCTATGGATTAATTCCAGGCTAATATAGTTTGATGAACCAAGACCCCTTGAAAGGTTGCCTTAAATACCCCTTAAAGCCAATCTGTCGCAGAAGGCCACTTGAGGGTTCCTGGCTTTCTAGCTTATTTAGACCCAAAATAATCACACAGAAACTATATTAATTAAATCACTGCTTGACCCATTAGCTCTAGATTCTTATATTAATTTAACCCATTTCTATTAAACTGTGTATTTCCACATGGCTGTGGTTTACTGGCTAAAGTTCCCAGTATTTGTTTCAGGTGGCTCAATGGCTTCTCTCTGACTCCACATTTATTTCTCCCAACATTCAATTTAGTTTTCCCTGCCTATCTAATTTCTGTCCTATCAACAGGCCAAGGCAGTTTCTTCATTCATTAAGCAATAAAAGTAACACATAGACAAAAGGATCTCCCATATCAAATGTTGAGGTGTGTTTTTTGAATGCAGTAGAAAAACGAATCTTGTTGTCAAATCTACTCTGTTAGTCTGTGTCTTTTGGGGGTGGCAGGGGAATTGAGTCCATTGATATTGAGAGATATTAGTGACCAACGATTGCTAATTCCTATTATTTGGGCGGGTGGTGATTTTGTGTGTGTTTTTCCTTCTTTTGGATTTGCTGTTGTGAGAATATTTATTTCCTATGTTTTCGTGGGTGTAGTTAACCTCTTTGGATTGGGAGTTTTCTTCTAAAACCTTTTGTAGAGTTGAATTCATGGATAGATACTGCTTCAATTTGACTTTATCATGAAATATCTTGTTTCTTTCATATTTGGTTTATTAAGAGTTTTGCTGCATATTCAAGATAGTCATCAGTCTGACAACAGGACAAGTGACTGAGGGATACAGAGACAGAGATCCACTTGGGAGCACTGGACTGAGCTCCCAAGATCCAGTTGAAGAATGGAAGAAGGGAGAATATGAGCAAGAAAATCAGGACCACAAGGGGTTTACCCAATGAGACAGTGTGCCTGAACTAATGGGAGCTCACCAACTAGAAATGAAGCTGGACTGGAAATGAATGACCATGGGATCAAACTGGTCCCTCTGGATGTGGTTGACAATAGAGGTAGGCTGAGGGGTCAATGACAGAGGCACTGGGATTTTTCTTTACAGCATGCACTGGCTTTTGGGGATCCTATTCTCTTTGGATGCATACCTTGCTCAGCCTGGATGTAATGGCCTTATACTTGTCACATGTCAGGGTGCCTTGCCCTTTCATAGGACTGGATGGGGATGAGTGGAGGGTGTGTGGGGGGAATGGGAGGGAAATGGGAGGAGGGGAAGAAGTGAGAATATTGTTTTTAAAGTAATAAATAAATAATAAATGAATAAAATACAATCACACTTATAAGAATCAGAAAAAATAAAAAATAAAACATATACCATCATTTAAAAAAAATGAGTTTTGCTGGATATAGTAGTCTGGGCTGGCATTCATCGTCTTAGAGTCTGCAAGACATTTGTCTTTCAGAGTCTCCATTGAGAAGTTAACTGTAATTCTACGAGGTCTGCCTTGATATGATACTTAACCTTTTCCTCTTGCAATTTTTAATATTCATTTTTGTTCTGTATGTTTAATTTTTTGTTTATTTTGTGACCCAGGGATTTTCTTTTCTGTTTCAATCTTTTTGATGTTCTATAAGCTTCTTGTATTTTTATAGTCATGTACATATATACCTTTATATGTCTTTTTTTAATTTAGGAAAAATTTATTCTATGTTTTTTTTAAAAAAATGGCTGCTATTCTCCTTTTTCTATTCCTATTATTCTAAGTTTTGCTCTTGTCATGGTCCGTCAGGTTTCCTGGATGTTTTGTGTCAGTATTTATTTTAATTTAACATTTTCTGACTTATGTATCTGTTTGTTTTATCATATATTATATGCCTGAGATTCTCTCTTCCATCTCTTGTATTCTGTTGGTGACACTCACATATTTAGTTACTTTTTGCTTAATTAGATTTCCCATCTCCAGGATTCCTTCAGTTTATGTTTCCATTGTTGCTTCCATCTCCATTTTAACATCTTGAACTGTTTTATTCATATTCTTCAACTGTTTGTTCTTTTCTGGCTTTCTTTAAGGGATTTATTCATTTCCTCCAATTTTTGTTGGTCTTTTCCAGGATTTCTTTAAGGAATTCATTCATTTTCCCCTTAAGGATCCTTATCATCTTCGTAAATTTGGTTTTATTGTCATTTTCTTGTGCTTCAACTGTGTTGGAATATTTCTGATGGAAACATATTACCCTGACTGTTGTTGGTTGTGGCATCTAGGCATATAGATGTGGGGTAATTATAGGTCTACTTCACATTTCTGAGTTTGCCTTTGTTGATTAAATGTTTTGTTTTGTTTTTCTCTTAGTTTCTGTTTTCCCTTTGACATTATGACTGGATTCACCTGCAGTTCTCATGCCAAACTTGTCTTTTGTTCCTTCATGGTGCAGCTGTGTGTGACCTCTGATTTGGTAGAAGTCTTCCACCTGGGACTATGGGTGCCTGTATGACCTCTGGTAAAGGAGGGGGCTTCTGCTGAAGTTGTGGGCAAGATTTTTTGATAAGAAGGGGGCTTTGGGAGGAATGTTGGCAGGTTCTGAAGGAGTGCAGGAGGTCTGCTGCAGGTGTGAGAATTGTGGGGGAAAATGACACTTTCCTGGAATCCTGGATGTAGGCGTGGTCTGTGGTAGGTAGCCAGTGGCTTCTGCCTGAGTTGTGGGCCAGGATATGGTGACAAGAAGGTATGATGATTTTGGGAAGACTCTGAGTGAGTCTTGGGAGTCTGTGGGTAGGGGGTGGGGTGCTTAACTGAGGAACCATCAGACTTTACAACTGTAGGAGAACTGTCTCAGTGGTTAAGAGTGGTTAATAGTTAAAGTGGCTTGCATCTCCAAAGGTCGTGAGTTCAATTCCTAGCAATCACATGGGTGCTCACAGCCATCTGTAAAGAGATCTGGTGCTCTCTTGACCTGTTAGTCATCCTCATCAGCTTAGACCATGAAACCTAATAAGGACAGGTTCAAGAGAACCACCAAATACAGACTGTTCATGTATGCTTCAGCATTGCCAGGGCATAAATTTCATTTTCATTCATTCGGTAAGATTAGGGGCTTCACAAAGTTTTTAATGATGATTATGACAAGGTTTATAATTAACACTTTGCATTTAACATGTCTATTTAATTTGAATTGCAAGCTTTCTTCATATTTTTCTAGTTTTTCATCCTTGCCTTTCTTTGGTTTAAAGGTTCAGTCAGGTCATTGTGTTGCATCATATTTCACATACCCTCAGTTTCCTTCAGTCTATTCCTGTACTTCTGTGTAGTCTTAAAAAATAATGGCCCTAATAATTCTCAGGAATTTGGGTTTGGCCACTTACTTTGTGGGAAGTCCTTCAAATTGTTATTGTTGAATAATTTCTCATGAATAAACAGGGATTAAATGATAGAATATTTTGACTCTTTTTGAATTAAGGGAGCTCCTTCTATGGTTTTAAAAAATGCCTCCAGAGACCATTTCTTTCCTAGGAAAATGATAACATTTAATTTCCTTTGAATTGTAAATTATTGAATGAAGAACTGATGGTGTTTGAAAATATAACATTATTTGATTTTCTTTAGAGAAAAGCTAAAAATGATTATCCTAGGGAAAATGTGACTCTAGATTCTTTATAATAAATAAAGTTAAAATGACACAATTCTTTTTATTAAGAATTATTTGTTTTTATTAAGAAAACCCAGCTCTACTTAAAAGAAGATATATTTTCATTTTTTTCGTTAATATTAAATGTGAATGAATTTTAAAATATTTTAAATGCATTTCATAAAACAGTCTTATCTGGAATAAATTTATGAGCTGTTCAATGATTTAAAAATTAAATTTAGATATTTTGGAGCATTAGTTTTCAGTCATATTTAGACTGGGGCCAGAGTTTGCTCTGTTCTTATTTATCTAGTCTTTCTTTTTGCTGACATCTCTCTGGCCTCAGATTCTGTGGTTGCATCCTCTCAGGTCCCCAAGCCTCTTGTCTAGAATCAGGACCTACAAATAAATATGGAGTCTTCCACCCTCATGAGTAATGGGAAAATGGAAACTTTTTCAACGAATTGGCAACCTCTCTCACTTTGTACTTGTCTTCTATTTCCAAGGTTGGACATCCATCCTGAATTCACAGCAGGTTTTGACAATTGTCCACCCAGTGCTTCTTCAAGTAGAGCTGGCTCTAGTGTCCCACCTGGCAAGTGCCCCACTCATTCAGAGACACTGTGAGCTTTCACAGACAAAGCCAGCACCTGGGCCTAAATACTTCCTGGATCAAGAGTCATATTGATCTCTATCTTTTCTTCAGCTCATTATTTTATATTTGTGTTACATTTTAGATATTGTTAATGTTCTGATTTCCTACTTTATATTCATCATCATTGTGACAGTGCTAACAAAATAGATACATTTTATTTTATTTTTTTTTACGGTTTAAATATTTAAATTTATTTCTGAAAATTGGAAAATGCATTTTATTTTATTTTTTTTAAGTAAATTTTATTAAATTATAAAAGTTTCCATTTCCGCCCCTCTTCCCAACACCCTCCCACTCCCCCCACTCCCTCTCCTCCTCCCTCTTCATCCCTTAGGGCAGTCAGGGTTTCCTGCCCTGTGGGAAGTTCCAGTTCCCTCCCCCTCCCTCCAGGTCCAGGAAGGTGAGTATCCAAACAGACTGGATCCCCAAAATCCAGTATATGCAGAGGAAACAGGTCCCAGTATCATAGTCAATGGCTTTTCAGAAAGACTTCGGGCCAGCCACAGTCAGAGAATCCAGCCAAATTCCGAGAATCTGGTTAGATCACCTCCTCGTTCAGTCCCAGTCCAACTGGCCTTGGTAAACTCTCATTAGATCCATTCCCTTGTATCAGTGGGTGATAGCATCCCTCGCAGTACTGATTTCGTTTTTCATGTTCTTCCTCCTTCTGCTCCTCATTTTGACCTCGGGGGGCTCAGTCCGATGCTCCAATGTGGGTCTCCGACTGTATCGCCGTCCTTCGCCAGATGAAGGATCTATGGTGATAAGCAAAATATACATCAGCATGGTTATGGGCCACGGCCGATTCAGGCACCCTCTCCTCTGTCCAGAGAACAATCTGGGGGATCTCTCCTTGGACCTGGGATCCCATATATAATCAAGTCTCCTGTAAATCCTAAAATGACTCCCTTAGTTGAAATATATTCTTCCCTGATCCCATATTCATCCTTCCTCCCTCCCCCCTCATCCCAGGCCACCGAGCTTTCCACGTTCCTCCCCTACTCCCTTCTCTCTAACCCTCTCCCCTTCCATCAACCCTCCCACCCCCCCATGCACCCGAGGTTACCTGGGACTCTTGTCTGTTTCCTACCTCCTGGTGGATAGCTAAATAATCTTCATCAGGTTCATCTTCTTATTTAGCTTCTCTAGGATCACGAATAATAGGCTCAAAGACCTTTAATTATGGTTAGAATCCACTTATGAGTGAATACATACCGTGTTCCTTTTTTTGGGTCTGGCTTACCTCACTCAGTAAAGCGTTTTCTATTTCCATCCATTTGCATGCAAAATTCAAGATGTCATTGTTTTTTACCGCTGAGTAAAACTCTAATGTGTATATGTTCCACACCTTTTTTAACCATTCTTCTATTGAGGGGCACCTAGGCTGTTTCCAGGTTCTGGCTATTACAAATAGTGCTGCTATGAACATAGCAGAACAAATGCTTTTGTAGTATGTTAGGGAATCTTTAGGGTATATTCCCAAGAGTGGAATTGCTGGGTCCTGAGGGAGGTTGACTCCCAGTTTCCTGAGAAACCACCACACTGATTTCCACAGTGGCTGCACAAGTTTGCATTCCCACCAACAATGGATGAGTGTTCCCCTCACCCCACATCCTCTCCAGCATAGGCTATCATTGGTGTTTTTGACTTTAGCTATTCTGACAGGTGTAAGATGGTATCTCAAAGTGGTTTTGATTTGCATTTCCCTGATCGCTAAGGAGGTTGAGCATGACCTTAAGTGTCTTCTGGCCATTCGAAGTTCATCTGTTGTGAATTCTCTGTTAAGTTCAGTACCCCATTTTTTAATTGGGTTAATTAGAGTTTTAGTGCCTAGTTTCTTGAGTTCTTTGTATATTTTGGAGATCAGACCTTTGTCTGATGAGGGGTTGGTGAAGATCTTCTCCCAGTCAGAAGGCAGCCTTTTTGTCCTACTGACAGTGTCCTTTGCTTTACAGAAGCTTCTCAGTTTCAGTAGATCCCATTTATTCATTGTTTCTCTTATTGTCTGTGCTGCTGGGGTCCTACTTAGGAAGAGGCCTCCTGTGCCTATATCTTGTAGACTACTTCCCACTTTCTCTTCTATCAGGTTCAAAGTGGACGGATTAATGTTGATGTCTTTAATCCATTTGGACTTGATTTTTGTGCATGGTGATAGATATGGATCTACTTTCATTTTTTTACAGGTTGACATCCAGTTATGCCAGCACCATTTGTTAAAGATGCTTTCCTTCTTCCATTGTATACCTTTAGCTCCCTTGTCGAAAATTAGGTGTTCATAAGTTTGTGGGTTAATATCTGGGTCTTCTATTCGATTCCATAGGTCGACTTCTCTGTTCTTATGCCAATACCAAGCTGTTTTCAATACTGTAGCTCTATAATAGAGTTTGAAGTCAGGGATGGTAATGCCTCCAGAAGTTCTTTTATTGTATAAGATTGTTTTGGCTATCCTGGGTTTTTTGTTTTGCCATATAAACTTGATTATTGTTCTCGCAAGGTCTGTGAAGAAGTTTGATGGGATTTTGATGGGGATTGCATTGAATCTATAGATTGCTTTTGGTAGAATAGCCATTTTTACTATGTTGATTCTCCCAATCCAAGAGCAGGGGAGGTCTTTCCATTTTCTGGTATCCTCCTCAATTTCTTTCTTCAAAGACTTAAAGTTCTTGTCAAATAGGTCTTTCACTTCCTTGGTTAGAGTAACCCCAAGATATTTTATGCTATTTGTGGTTATCATGAAAGGTGATGCTTCTCTGATTTCCCTCTCTGCTTCTTTATCCTTTGTGTATTGGAGGGCCACTGATTTTTTGGAGTTGATCTTGTATCCTGCCACATTACTAAAGGTGTTTATCAGCTGTAGGAGTTCTTTGGTAGAGTTTTTGGGGTCACTTATGTAAACTATCATATCGTCAGCAAATAACGAAAGTTTAACTTCATCCTTTCCAATACGAATCCCCTTGATCTCCTTATGTTGTCTTATTGCTATTGCTAGAACTTCAAGCACTATATTGAAGAGGTATGGAGAGAGTGGACAGCCTTGTCGCGTTCCTGATTTTAGAGGAAAGGCTTTGAGTTTCTCTCCATTCAGTTTGATGTTAGCTGTCGGCTTGCTGTATATTGCTTTTATTATATTTAGGTATGATCCTTGTATCCCCAGTCTCTCCAACACCTTTATCATAAATGGGTGTTGAATTTTGTCAAATGCTTTTTCAGCATCTAGTGAGATGATCATATGGTTTTTTTCTTTCAGTTTATTTATATGATGGATTACATTGATAGATTTGCGTATGTTGAACCAGCCCTGCATCTCTGGAATGAAGCCTATTTGATCATAATGGATAATATTTCTAATGTGCTCTTGGATTCGGTTTGCCAGTATTTTATTGAGAATTTTTGCGTCGATGTTCATGAGTGAGATTGGCCTGTAATTCTCTTTCTTGGTTGTGTCTTTGTGTGGTTTTGGTATTAGGGTAACTGTAGCTTCATAAAAGGAGTTAGGCAGTGACTCTTCTGTTTCTATATTGTGGAATACGTTAAGGAGTATAGGTATTAGCTCTTCCTGGAAGTTCTGGTAGAATTCTGCATCGAAACCATCTGGTCCTGGGCTTTTTTTGGTAGGGAGATTTTTGATAACAGCTTCTAATTCTTCGCGACTAACAGGTCTATTTAGATTGTTCACCTGTTCTTGGTTCAACTTTGGTATATGGTATTTATCTAAAAAAATGTCCATTTCTTTTACATTTTCCAACTTTGTGGCATATAAACTTTCATAGTAAGATCTAATGATTCTCTGAATTTCCTCTGTGTCTGTGGTTATGTCCCCCTTTTCATTTCTGATCTTATTAATTTGCATGTTCTCTCTCTGCCGTTTGATTAATTTGGATAGGGGTTTGTCAATCTTTTTGATTTTCTCCAAGAACCAGCTTTTTGATTCATTGGATTGTTTTCTCTGTTTCTATTTTGTTGATTTCAGCCCTCAGTTTGATTATTTCCAGTCTTCTAGACCTCCTGGGTGAATCAGCTTCTTTTTTTTCTAGATCTTTCAAGTGTGCTGTTAAGTCTCCAATGTGTGCTTTCTCCGTTTTCTTTAATTGGGCACTTAGTGCTATGAACTTTCCTCTTAGCACTGCTTTCATAGTGTCCCATAGGTTTGAGTATGTTGTGTCTTTGTTTTCATTAAATTCAAGGAAGAGTTTAATTTCTTTCTTTATTTCTTCCTTGACCCAGGGGTGATTTAGTAGTTGACTGTTCAGTTTCCATGAGTTTGTTGGCTTCCTGGGGGGAGCATTGTTGTTGAATTCTAATTTTAGTCCATGGTGATCTGACAAGACACAGGTAGTTACTAATATTTTTTTGTATCTGTGGAAGTTTGCTTTGTTACCAAGTATGTGGTCAATTTTCGAGAAGGTTCCATGAGCTGCAGAGAAAAAGGTATATTCTTTCCTATTTGGGTGGAGTGTTCTATAGATGTCTGTTAAGTCCATTTGATTCAATACCTCCAATAGATCTCTCAATTCTCTGTTTGGTTTCTGTCTGATTGACCTGTCCATTGGTGAGAGAGGAGTGTTGAAGTCTCCTACTATTAGTGTGTGTGGTTTGATGACTGCCTTGAGTTCTAGAAGAGTTTCTTTTACATATGTGGGTGCCTTTATATTAGGAGCATAGATACTCAGGATTGAGACTTCCTCCTGATGAATTGTTCCAGTTATGAGTATGAAATGTCCATCTCCATTTCTTCTGATTGATTTTAGTTTGAAGTCGATTTTGTTAGATATTAGAATGGCCACGCCCGCTTGTTTCTTAGGTCCATTTGCTTGGAAAACCTTTTCCCAACCCTTTACTCTGAGTAGGTGTCTGTCTTTGTGGTTGAGGTGTGTTTCTTGTAAACAGCAGAATGTTGGATCCTGTTTTCGTATCCAATCTCTAAGTCTGTGCCTCTTTATAGGTGAATTGAGTCCATTGATATTAAGTGATATTAATGACCAGTGGTTGTTGACGCCGGTCATTTTTTTTTTTTTTAGGTAGTAGAGTGTATGTGTTTTTCTTCTTTGATTTGTGCTTGTGAATGGTCGCTAGATGTTCGAGTTATTGTAGGCCGTGTTGGGAATGTTGGATTCCTTCGGTAGTGATTTTCCTTCTAATATTCTCTGTAAGGCTGGATTAGTAGCTACGTATTGTTTGAATTTGTTTTTATCCTGGAATATTTTGTTTTCTCCGTTGATAGTGAACAATAGCTTGGCTGGGTATAGTAGCCTGGGTTTGCATCCATGGTCTCTTAGTTTCTGCAGTACCTCTATCCAGGATCTTCTGGCTTTCATGGTTTCCATAGAGAAATCCGGTGTAAGCCTGATAGGTTTACCTTTATAAGTTACTTGACCTTTTTCCTTTGCAGCTCTTAAAATTTTTTCTTTAATATGTATGGTTTGTGTTTTGATTATTATATGGCGAGGGGATGTTTTTTTCTGATCCAGTCTATTCGGTGTTCTGTATGCTTCTTGAACCTTCATAGGAATATCGTTCTTTAGGTTGGGAAAGTTTTCTTCTATAATTTTGTTGAATATATTTTCTGGGCCTTTGATCTGCAGTTCTTCAATCCCTATTATTCTTAGATTTGGTTTTTTTATTGTGTCCCAGATTTCTTGAATGTTTTGTGAAGAGAATTTGTTGGATTTGCCGTTTTCTTTGACCAGAGCATTTATTTTCTCTATGGTATCTTCAGATTCTGAGATTCGTTCTTCTATCTCTTATATTCTATTGGTTATGCTTGATTCTGTAGTCTCCGTTCGTTTACCTAGGTTTTCCATATCCAGCCGGTTCTCCGTTTGTGTTTTCTTCATTGCCTCCATTTCAGTTTTCAATTCTTGCACTGTTTCCTTTACTTGTTTGATTGTTTTTTCTTGGTTTCTCAGGGTCTCATTCACGGATTTACTTAGTTCTTCAAACTTTTTGTTATATTTCTCATCAATTTCTATACTCATTTCTTCAAACTTTTTGATATATTTCTCATCCAATTCTTTAAGGGAGTTATTCATATCCTGTTTAAGGGACTCTATTGCTTTCATAATGGCACTTTTTTCCACTTCTTCTGGGTTAAGGTGTTCAAGCCCTTCTGTTGTAGGGTCCTTGGGATCTGGTGTTTTCATGTTGTTTTTCAGATTGTTGGATGAGGTCTTGCCTTGGCGTCTGCCCATCTCTTACTTCAAATGTTCTCTATTGGAACTTCTGTTACCGGGTCAGGTTCCCTTCTTGGGCAGGGACTTCACTGACAGAATGCCCACCTTTCCTCAGGCAGGCTATTGAAGCACAGGCACTCCCTCTTTCCTGGATGCGCTTACAATGCAGGCTCAGCTTGCAAGACAGCTGAGCTGGGGAAAATTTTATGGCCCCAGGGGGAAGGGAGAAATATAGGAATTTGTACCTGGATGGGAGCTGGGATGGCAGGCGGGAGAGGGTAGCCAGCACTGCAGGGCGACCTGGGAGACTGTGGGTTCAGGGAACGCCAAAGCTCTTCCTCACCAGGACCCTGTCAAGGCCCGAAGCAAACTCACCCCTCCGATGGCCCTCTGCTAGAAGTCAGGGCCCCTGCTGGTCAGGAATGTGGCTGAGCTGGCACCAGGTCCACCTGTCCTCAGGGAGGACTTTAGGACCCAGGAACGTCCTGGAGCCGAGCTGCGCCTACAGCCAAGGCCCAGCTCGGCAAGGCAGCTGAGCTGGGGAAATTTTATGGCCCCAGGGGGAAGGGAGAAATATAGGAATTCGAACCTGGATGGGAGCTGGGATGGCAGGCGGGAGGGGGTAGTCAGCACTGCAGAGCGACCTGGGCGTCTATGGGGTCGGGGAACACCCAAGCTCCTCCTCGCCGGGACCCTGCCACAGCCCGAAGGAAACTCACCCCACCGATGGTCCTCTGCTAGAAGTCAGGGCCCCTGCTGGATGGGAGCCGGGATGGCAGGCGGGAGGGGGTAGCCAGCACTGCAGGGCGACCTGGGCGTCTATGGGGTCGGGGAATAGATACATTTTAAAAAGGATCCTTTGATACTCTTCATCTTAAATATTTATTTATTTATTTATTAAAAATTTTCGACTCATCCCTTCCCCCCATTTCCCATTTAACTAGGAAAGAAAAATACATGTAAAGTATTTTAATTATAAAGAATCATTACTACGGGTACCTGATTTGTGTCTGTGATGCTAGTTTTTTAAATTTTATTTTTATTTATATTATTTTGTTTTATGTGTATGGATGTTTTGCCTGCATGTATAACTGTGCACCATTTGCATGCCTGCTGCACTCAGAGGCCAGAAAACGGTGTCAGATCCATTGGGACTGGAGTTACAGACAGTTGTCAGCATCTTTGTGAGTGCTGGGATCGAACCTGCCTCATCTGGAAAAACATCCAGTTCTCACAACTACTGAGCTATCTCCCCAGTCCTAAGATTATAGCTTTATTTTTTTTTAATTAAACCCTTCTCATATTGATTGCTCGAATAGGATTGTGTTATACATTTTTTCCACACTCCCTTTACACCGGCCCAGGTGATAGTTTTAAATAGCAAGCTGTCACTACTATGGCCTTGAAATTTAAATGAAATAAAACTGAGTTGGAAATCCCATTTCGCTGTGTCCTACCATGCTGTCAGGATTAAGATAATACAACAAGAAGAGGCACAGGACCAAAGGTGCTCAGGGCCTGCCCATCATCTTAGTCACATGAGAGAAGAACCATAGTTCAATAACGATTGCTCTATTATTAGTCATACAATCGTAAGTGCTATTAATTCGTCCGATTTTCAGTGTAAACTTTGGATGACCTGTCGAAAACCAACGTTCTAGGCTGGATGCCTAGATTATATCTATGAGAATTTTGTCTTATAAAGTGACAAAGTTCTGCTAGTACATGTTCTTATTTAAATGTTACTAAGTTTCAAGTATATCATTTTTTTCTAATTGAAATTATTTTTATGTTAGATTCTAATCGTGCATTGCCCTTCCTATCTTCCCAAATGCTCCCAACTGCCCTACTCATCCAGCAACAGACCCCTTTCTTCTTTGTTTCTTTAGAAAACAAATAAACCATAAAAAAGCAAACAAGCAAACATATAAATAAAAACAAAACAAAAACAAGAAAATGCGTGCAGAAAGCCCACACAAACACAACAAAGCTAAACATCTCCAAAAACACCACTGAGTTCATTTTGTGTTGGCCATCTGCTGTTGGAAATGGGGCCTCAAATATGGTTTGTATAACCAGTGAGACTCCCTTGGAGAAAACTAATTTTTCTTTTGCAAGCAGCTGTCAACTGGAAATGGCTTCTGGGTTAGTGGTGAGGGCTCTTGTCCATTTCCGCTGTGAGCACTAGGACCCTATCTGGCTTAGACTTGTGCAGATTCTGAGCATGCTGCCAGAGTCTTTGGGAATTCATATGTCTGCCAGCCCTGTTGCATCTAGAGGGTCTTGTCTTCTTGGTGTTTTCCATCCCTCCAGGCTCTTATAATCTTTGTGCCTTCTTCTGTAGAGATCCCTGAATCCCTGGGGTCAGTGATTTGGCAGAGTGATCCCATTTAGGACTGAGTACTCCAAGGTCTCTCACTCCATACAGTGTACAGGCATAGGTCTCTGTATTTGTTCACATCTACTGCAGAAAGCACATTCTCTGATGACGGCTGAGTGAGACACTGATCTATGAGTATAGTAGAATGTTGTTAGTCATTTTATTGCTACATTCCTTTAGCAGAACAATAAATAGTCTTTAGCTCTCCCCTGGGTACGAGGCAGTATCAGACATAGGTTCCATCTCATAGAGTGACCCTTAAATCCAATCATATTGCAGTTGGTTGCTCCCACGACAATTGTGCCTCTATTGCACCAGCCTATTGTGCAGTCAGATCATCATTTTAGATTGAAGGGGTTGTAATTGGGTCAATGTTTACGTTTCTCCTCTGGTAGGCTGCAGAGTACCTTCCAGTACCATGAGCACTAGTCAGGAAGGGCGAAGGCACCAGTAAAGAACCAGCTCAATTCTCTTTGTTCAAAGAGATATATGGGTGTTGTCTTCAGCAATAGGGCCTTACCATCAGTTTGTGGAGAGCAACAATAGTCTTAGCAACAGCCTAGTGGTTTGGGGGTTTTCATGGGAACCATTTGGCAAACAACTCAATTATATGTAACCCATTCTTGGCACTGGAGGTTTCTCTTGTTTTTGAAAGAGGACTAGTTGGGTCTTTGTCTCTCCAATCACTTAATGATTCTATTTATATTTTATTCACATATATGTAACATATTAATTATGTATATAATTCTATGTATATCATATATACATTGAAGAAGCTTCTGCTTTGGTAGATTTCCAAAGGATGCCTCAAATGACCCTCGGTTTTAGCTATTTCTCCCTTCATGCCCTCTCTTACCCCCCTTAAATGGAAGGCCAGCTCTCTATTTAGACCTTCCAGTCCAGTCCTCCACACATCCCTCTGTAACTATTTAGTTCATTGCCTATACTTTAGATGTTCCTTCCCTCCTTCCTAGTCCCTTGCTCTAAACCTAACCTCTGTGATTATATAAACAACAGCATTCCTATTGAAGGCTTAAAAGTTGGCATCCACATATAAGAGAATATATATTTGTCTTTTGGGGTTACCTCATTCAGAATGATTTTTAATCTAACTCCACCCATTTACCTCCATATTTCATGAGTTTATTTTTTCTCCTTAGCAGCTGAGTAATATTCCATTATGTAAATATACAAAATTTTCATTATCCATTTGACTGTTGATGATGGTGTCTAAGATATTTCCAATTCCTTCCCATTATGAATAGAACAGCAATAAATATGGAGTAGCAAATATCACCGCAGTAGGATATAGAGTTCTCTGGTGTAAGTGGATATACTATTTTAAGGTTCATGAAGAACCACCACACTGATTCCATCCACCACTCTTAAAGATGATGACTTTTCACCATTCTGTGTGTTTTTATTTCTTTGTCCAAAGGTTAGGTGGTTTTAACTGTGCAGCTCCTAGGTCCTCTATTCTATAAACCGTGGTCAACAAATCTGTTTTTGTGCCAGTACAATGCTGCTTTTATTGCTAAGTTTCTGTAATATAATTTCAGATTAGGTTGTGTGAAATTTCAGTTTTTTCTTTGTGCTGAGAACTACTTGAACAATTTAGAGTGCCTTATGCTTCCACCTGGATTGTAAGAATTTGGGGGAGGGTATTTTCATGGAGATTGTATTGAATATGTAGCTCAAACTTAGAATTACAAAGGAGAGATTGGCTTTTACTTTGAGAATAATTGAAACATTGCAATTACTCCATACTTACTCCTGCAATTTGCAGTTATGTAGATGAGCACACAGATAGAGTAGGAAACACAAGCTTTACATATTGTAAGTCTGGTTTCTTTATTCACTTATCATTTAGCTTTGAATGAGTTACCCATCTTAACTGAGCCCTGATTCTTTACGCTGCATGACAGTTTCCCACCTGCCAAGCACAACATCCCACAGCGTCAAAGGGCTGACATGTATCTGTGTGCCTTTAAATCTGTAACACATTTAAGCAGTAAAGGTTAGCTTAGTTTGGGTTCTATTAAAACCTGCCCTTTTGGAAAGAGATGGCCTCTAAAAAAGATGCGTATTAACATGAGACATAATAGGTGAGCTCAACGATGAACCAGTAACCAAAGCACAATTGGGAGTCATAACATAATGCAGGCTATATGATGAGGTGGCAGGTGGTTATATTTTAAAATACTGTGTTAAAAATGCACACATGCATGAATGATATCACTTAGAATGACTTTAGTTGCCCAATTTGCAATTATATTTGAACCATAAAGAGGCAGAATATGACTAATAAGTTAATGAGCCTGTTTGACTGTATTATTCATTTTCTTGACATTATAAAATAAACTACTTAAAAGAATAAGTTAAATGAGGCAACATTTATTTTGGCTCACAGTTTTGAGTATCAGACGATGGTACATGCTCAGATTATTCCATGACCTTTGTCCTGGGGTGAATGAGAACATTGTGGAAAAGCCATCATTAGTTCACACCTTTCTCCAGAAGATCCACTGTCTCTCAACATTATTGGTTGTAGCAGCTCCTCTGTAAAGCAATCCTTGAAGACAGTAGGAGATCTACTAACGGGCTTACTGGAGAACACTCTCTTGCCTTTGAAAATGAGCACAGCTGACTCCGAGATTTCCCAGTCTGGGAACTACCAGGGATTGTCCTAGCACAAGATGATAGACGCAAAAGGCTGCCTTGAGGTAATTCTAGGTCTCCTCTTTTCTGTGTTCCAGTTAAGAAGCAGCTAAGCAGCTCCCACTAAGCATCCTCAGATTACGTATTTGTGAGGAAATAAAACCCAAAATGCTGTGTTTCAGGACAGTGTGCTATGAAATAATATAAGCAGAATAGCTGTTCGCCTCGATGCAGTTCTGTAAAGGAAAATCTTCACCCAGCTTTACCTCAGCAGTCAAAACAGAATTCTGCTGATGGGCTTTGGGTGCTTGTCTGTATTTACAGAGGACCAGGAAAGGGATTGAAAAGAGACAGAAAGCAGGAGGAAGAAGTCAAAAATCAGTAGTGAAATTCTCATGTGAATAGGGAGACTACGTTGACATGAAGATTCAGAGAAACTGTGATGTATGGGCACCGTACCCCTCAGTCCTTCCCTATATTGTCTCCTATGTAAGGATAAGAAAGTATGCGCTTCTTGAAGAACATCCTTTAGGCATAGTCAGCATGCATCTTGTTGTCAAAAGCCAAACAACTATTAAAAATCCAAAGTTCTACATAGCCTGAGGTCTGTTACTAGTACTAGGTCCAAGACACTTGACAGCAAGTTTTAAAAATAAATTTTTAAATGTTGGTGAGCAGTTCTGCTCAGCATCCAGCATGGGAAGAGCTGTTACTTCTGATGACTGTAATTTATGGCGGAAAAGGCCTCCAAACACACCATTTTGAAATCTGTCACTGTATCACCTCGGAGACGTTGAGTTACATATTTCCTTTAGTTTTCTGCTGTGTGCTCCCATTGTAACAAATAGTCTTCCAAGTTGCTTAATGGTCACTGATTTTAAGAGATCTTATCAAATGCTTTCACTCATTTGACAGGCATACATTTATTTTATCCCATGGGCTATCAATTGATTTGTTTGGCCATTTTTTATTCACCAAACCCAGAGTATTCCTTTGCCTTGAAATCCTTCCAATTTGAAATCATACACAGAGAGCACATCTCTTCACTGTCCTATGGTTCATGCAAAATAATGATGCTTCTAGTCTTGGTCTCACTGTATTTTTCTTAAAGGACTGTTGCATATTATGCCTGAGAGGCAGATGTCTTGGAAGCTTTACGATTTCATGTATTTCTAAGTGTTATCCTTTGAATCCATGTAATTAATCTCTGACACTTCTCAGTTTCCATGTTCTGTTCCCTCAGTAATATCCCGAGGGCCTTAGTAAACCATAAAGGCAAGGTTACTACTGTTATTCTTTGCTGTCACTTAAAGAGCTAACCATGCCCACTTCCAGCCACTTCTGACCTCGTCGCCATCTTGGCTTCTCTCTTTTCCTGTCCGTCTCTTGCGGTGTGCACATGTGCTTTCTGTCTCTCTCTATGCTTGTCTATGTCTCCCTTTCTTTAAGTAATGAATGTTTAGCTTTATGTATAGCCTTATGTCCATTTACTCTGTCGTCCACCGCATCCAGCCACCTGACTCTGCCGCTTGCCCGGGGACCCTGTACTGTTCTGGCGGCAGCTTCTGCCTGGTTTGCAGGCCGCCCGGGCAATTTCATCATTGTATTATTTTTAAAAGAACAATAACTACTAGCTACCAATGTCTTCACTGCTTAGTAGAAAGAGAAAGAGCCCTATATCTATTTCTTTAATTACATTGAAATTTTAGGTTAATACATAGAATCAACTAGTAAATAGTATCATGCACAAGTGTATTAGGATGTGGTTGTTTCGACTCATTTTTATGCTTTTCTGCTACAGTTATAAAGTTGAGTCATTGTAAGAGACAGAGCAACATGCAGACTCAAAAATGCACAGTCTGTCAAACCCTAGTTAACAATGTGAACAGTTCCTGTGGATTTTACCAACCTTCCTTAGGCCAAACCTCCCACCTTTTCTTTGTTTTCTCTTGTTTGAGTCACTTTCTTCAAATGCCTGCAACAATAGCTGGGAAAAAAAAAACACACAGAGACATAATCCAGTGCTCTGACTACAATTATCTTCACCGACGTGAATTTCTTCCCCATTGGCAGTTAGGGTAGAAAATTACCTTTATTCAAAGTGGTCTTTAATTGCTTGGAAATTGCATTTGCACTAGGGTTGCTCCATTTCCAGGGCTTCATAGTCTTCAGGTTTAGTATTCCCAATATCCTCCTTGGTCACTAAGGCTCTTTTTTTTAAATTGATTTTTATTGAGCTCTACATTTTTCTCTGCTCCCCTCCCTGCTCCCCCGCCCCACCTTTAATCCTGCTCTAAGGTCCTCATGCTCCCAATTTACTTAGGAGGTCTTGTCTTTTTCTACTTCCCATGTAGATTAGATCTATGTAAGTCTCTCTTAGGGTCCACATTGTTGTTTAAGTTCTCCAGTATTGTGATTTGTGAGCTGGTTTTCTTTGCTTTATGTTTAAAAAACCATCCATGAGTGAGTACATGTGATAATTGTCTTTCTGTGTCTGGGTTACCTCACTCAACATGATCTTTTCTAGCTCCATCTATTTTCCTGCAAAATTTAAGATGTCGTTATTTTTTCTGCTGTGTAGTACTCCATTGTGTAAACATACCACATTTCCCTTATTCATTCTTCGGTCGAGGGGCATTTAGGTTGTTTCCAAGTTCTGGCTATGATAAACAATGCTGCTATGAACATAGTTGAGCACATGTCCTTGTGGCACAATTGAGCATCCTTTGGGTATATACCCAAAAGTGGTATTGCTGGGTCTTGAGGAAGGTTGTTTCCTAATTTTCTGAGGAATTGTCACACTGACATCCAGTGGGGCTGTACCGGCTTGCATTCCCACCAGCAAAGGTTGTCATCAGTGTTTTTGATCTTGGCCATTTTTACAGGTGTAAGATGAAATCTCAGAGTTGCTTTGATTTGCATTTCTCTGATGACTAAGAACAGACTGAAGGACCAATAGAACCTAATCGAAGACCCAGATATTAATCCACACACCTTCAAACACCTAATTTTTGACAAAGAAGCAAAAATATATCAAATGCGAAAAAAAGTTTGCTAGGGCTTTTAATGACGGCAGTTTGGGGTCCTAGATGGCAGTTTCTACCTTCCCATGTCCATGAAGTTTCCAGCAGGGCCTCTCAGCTTCTCTATCTTCAAATGCCCATTTTACAGCCTAACTTTACAACCCAATCCCTGCTTAAAAATCACAAGAACAAAGTTGGAGCCTACCATTGTCTTGGCTGACTCCGGTCAGTGCCCTTCTACAAAGTGCTTCCCTCCCTTAGCTCCTAACTTCCCTTAGCTTTCTAGCAATTTCCAGTAGCTTCTTGCTAGCCATATGTCAACAACATGCAAACTTTGCTACCCATTCATGGAAGTAAGACAGGATCAACAGCAAAACAGCCATGATTCTTAGTGAGCAAATTCTGATTGTTTTTTAATAAGTTGTTTTTCTCTATTGCCAATGTGTTTGAATCGTCTCTGGCCATCAGAGATGGGAGGGTAATCAACTGGTTTGCTTTCTCTGTGTCTCTCACTGACTCTGTGTCTCTGTCTCTCTCTGTCTTTGTCTCTCTGTCTTTCTCTCTCTGTGAGTATGTGTGTGTGTGTGTGTGTGTGTATGTGTGTGTGTGTCTGACTGTTTTGTTTTGGTTGCCTGTGGGCGACATCTGCTCTGGAAGGAAGCCACATCACACAGTTTGTTGATTTGTTTTAGTTGGTAAGCAGTCCCTGTCACACTGAATTTGTTAGTTTTGGCTACCTGCCCCACTGCCTGCCTTTACCTTGCCAAATTAGGGGTTTTATATGGGGTTCTTTGGAAATTTCTCTATAATAGCCCCAACATGATTTTTTTCACATTCTGAGGAATTAGAATCTGTTAGCTGTGTCTATCTATACTGAACCATATATCTGACATTATTAAGAATCCCTTAAAGCCCATGGCATGATTATACCATTTTCTCTTATTTTCATTGTAAGTTTGCTTTCCCTCAGGTATTCATGTAGCTCTCTCCTTAGCAACACATGCATATGTGCTCAAATATCATCATCTAAACAAAGTTCTCTCCGTTTACCACTTTTAAAATAGCGAGCAATCCCCTTACAGACAGCCAGGGCTCTGTCCTCGTTCTCTTGATTACAACATTTATCATTTCTGGCAGAGTATACATTTTATTTACAGGTTTATTTTTCTTTCTGTTTCCCCTACCGCAATTGCTGTTACCTCTGTTGCTTAGATGATCGGGGGGCACATAGTAGATAGTAATAGAATATATTGAATAAGTGCAGGAAAATAACTTAAAAAAAACAGTTCCTTATATTTCAAACTGCTGAAAGGAAAATTTCAATGAGGAAAATAAAAATTAGAAAGTCACCAGAATTCGGGACCTTTCATTGCCTGGTTTTCAGTGTCTTAAAAACTGCTGTTTTATGTATCTCTATATTTTCTGATTACTTCAAATAGGACATTGAAACGCTTTCCCCTTACTTCATCTTGGCAGGAAAAGTTCATGTTTTATATTTTGTTTGTTATCTGTACTTTGCCATGAGGGAAATAAACTCCATGGTATTGTAAGGTTTTTTTTTTTCCTTTTTATTGTGAGGTTTTTTTTCCTATGTGGTTTAATTCTCATTTTCTGCAAACAGGAATCAGGTCTCCATGAAGCAGTCACTACATGAGTATTAATTAGATTAATTATTAATTAATTAAATGCTTGTTTTTACCATTTTGAGAATTGGTATAATATTCAGCATATTTCCAATTTATCTGAAATATGAGGCTTGTATGCTTTTCATAGGGTCTTATTCATCTCCTGAGATGGGTCTCACTGACTCACTTCCAAGTATGCTCTCTGTAACTTGCTGTCCTTAACGTTCCAAGTTTTCTCCTTCAGTGAATACCAGAGCATATTATATATGGATGTTCTGAGTCTAATTTATATGTGAGGATATTAATAATATGTGACAGTAATGACTACAGTCACATACTCTCCCTTCCCTGAGCTAAGCCCTTAGAAGGGAGGGTAAACAACTTCACTCCCAGCATCTTTCCAGGGCCTATCTTGAGTCGGACATGCTTCTATCTTAGAGTCTTTATTGTGTGGTCTTAGCATGGACAAATAGTGTTGGAAATACAGAACACGCATATTCTGTTACCAAAACAAGTAGCAGAGATCATTTATAACTATCTACCAATGTAGATGAACATGGACTATAAAGTGAAAAAAATGATCATCTTGTTTACAAAATTCTTAAGAGTCTGGATTTGAGTGCCTCGTTTACATAGCTGTGCATATCAGTAAAAGTACCCTTAGGTTGCATTGTTCTTTTAGATTTCTGTGCTGGTCAAATTCAGTGCCTCTCTAGTCTTTGATGGTAGAGTACTTTGCTTTACTTTTATAATCATAAAAGCTAAGAATGAAGAAGCCTTTAATAAGCACTAACTTTGTAAACATTTTTAACTTGAATGTTGACTCTGGGGGTTGGTACAAGGAAACTGTAGTCTTAATCCTTTCTTACACAACTATAAGGTAGCTCATTTAAACTCCTTTGATATATGTATATTATGTATTTTATATAGTAAGTTTCTATATGGCATATTTAAAGATCTGAAGTGGACTGTGATTCTCTGAAACCATAACCCAAATTTAACAATTTCTTTTATGAGTTCCTTTGGCCATGATGTTTTATCACAACAATAGAATTAAGAAGGTCCATTATTGATTGGGTGTTGCGTGTTGTTCAGGAAGGAAGACAAAGATATGGTTTCATTTTCTACATGGAGCTATATAGTTTCAACATCACCCCTTATTGGAGATGCTACATTTCTTCCAATGTATATTTTTGGCGTCTTTGTGAAAAACCTGATGGGTGTAAGAATTTGGACTGATATCTGAGTTCTCAATTTTATTCCATTTTTCAATTTGTCTGCTTTTATGGCAGTACCATGTTGTTGTAGCTCAGCAATAAAATTTAAAAACCAAGGATTATTTTACCTCTAGTAATTTCTATTATTGTTCAAAATTGCTTTGGCTATCCTGGATCTTTTGTGTCTCCATATGAATTTTTAGTATTCCTTTTCAATTTCTGTGAAGAATTGTGTTGAATTTTGATGAAAATTGAGTGAAATCTGTAGACTGCTTTCAGTAAAATGACCATTTTCACCAAATTAATCTAACAATGTATGAGCATTGGAGGTATTTCCATATGCTAATATTTTGTTTGTGGTCCAACAAATAATGCTTGCCTGAAGATCAGAGTGCAGAATCAGCCATTAGAGAGACCTTTTCCCTCTACTAAATCCTCATACCAAAGTAGGCAAGATCCTGTCTCCATGAATCCTCAGACTGAATGTGCTAAACTTCTGTCTCCATATCCCTTCCTGTCTCTATCTTGCTAGTGCTGGGATTGAAGGCATGTGACTCCCTAGTACTGGGATTAAAGGTGTGATCCACTACTACCTGGCCTTTATTGCTAACCAGTGGCTTAGCTCCACGCTCTGATCTTCAGGCAAGCTTTATTTGTTAGATCACAAACAAAATATCACCCCATTTCCATCTTCTGCCATCTTCTTCAGCATCTTTTATAAGTGTCTTAAAGTTTTCATTGTACAAATCTTTTACTTCCAAGAACGCAGAATGAGATTTTCCCCTTGCTTCCTTCTCAATATTGAAAAATATATGTAGGTTGATATATAAGAAAGCTACCAATTTTTGTGCTTTGACATGTATCCTGCTGCTTTGATGTGTTCATCAGATTTATGAATTTTCTAGTTGAGTCTTATGACCATATGATTATGTATATAATCATGTCATCTGTAAATAAGGATACTTTGATTCCCTTCTTTACCATTTGTACCCTTTATTCTACTATGCTGTCTTCCCACTCTATCTGAGACTTTGAGAGCTACACAGGAGCAAGCATTCTTGTTTTTCTTATTTTAGTAGAAAACATTCTTTTTCTTCTGTTAGCATAATGTTGGCTATGGCATGATTGTATTGCTTTTTTTATGTTGAGATGTTGCCCTGCATCAGTAGAATTCCCAGGACATTTATTATGAAGGATCCTGGAGTTTGTCTAAGGCCTTTTCTGCATACAATATGATTTCTGTCCTTGAACCTGTTTATGTGGTGACTTGTCTACTGACTTGTGTTTGCTGAAACATTTCTGCATCTTAAGTCAACTTGAACATGGTGGATGATCACTTTGATGTCTTCTGGAATTTGCTTTGCATCCATTTAATTGACTTATTTTGCATCTAAGTTAATAGGACTTATTGTCCTATAATTTTCTTTTTTTTGTTGGGTTTTTATCTGATTTGGGGATATGATAATATTGGATTCTTAAAAAGAATTTGGAAGTTTTTCTGGATTTTTCTAATTTATAGAATGATTTGAGAAATATTGGTGCTATTTCTTCTTTGGATGTCTAGTAAAATTCTGTGCTGATCCATCTGCCCCTGGTCTTTTTACAGTGGAAAGATTTTAATTATTGCTTCTCATTGATTGTTATGGGTCTAAGTTAGGTATTTCATTTGGATTGACTTCAGTAAGTCATATACATCTAGAAATTCACCCATTTCCTTCAGACTTTCTAGTTTAGTGAAATATAATTGTTTTAAGGTGTGGCCTCATAATTCTCTGAATTTCCTTAGTGTCATATAGTGTCTCTTTTTTTAATCTCCAATTTCATCAATTTCTATATTCCCTTTTTTTCCTTTGCCTAATTTGAATAAAGGTTTGCCAGTCTTGTTAGTTTTTTCAAATAACCAACCATTTTGTTGATTCTTTTTATTTTTTCATTTACATTTTATTAGCTTCCACTTTGTTGATCTCTTCCAGTTCACCATATTAGGGTACTGTTTGTTCCAATTTTCCAAGGCCTCCATAAATACTAGTTGCTAATTTGAGAACTCTCAAGTTTTTGAGGTAAGCACGTAGTGCTATAATCTTTCTTCTAAGAATAGCCTTCATTGTGTTCAACAGATGTTAGTATGCTATGCTTTCATTTTAACTCAAGTCTAGAATTTCTCAGTTTCCCTCCTTGTATCTTTTTCAATTCAATTATCACTCAGAAGTGTGTTGTTTCTTTTCCATGCGTTTGGAAACTCTGTTTGTAATGGGGTTGATATCTAGCTTTATTCCAATCTAGTTAGATAAGATGCAGGATATTACTTTAACTTTTCCTGTATTTGTTAATAATTTGTTTCTTAATATATAGTCAATTTTAAAGAAAATGTATTAGGTTACCCAGAAAAACATTTTGAATAAATTGTTCTGTAGCTGTTTTCTTATGTCCATTTGATTCATGATGTCAGCTCCAATATTTCTTTGTTAGAATGCTTTTTTCTGAAAGAGGAATATGGTATGTACTCACTCATAAGTGGTTTCGAGCCATAGTTAAAGGTCTTTGAGTCTAGAATTTGTGATCCTAGAGAAGCGAAATAAGAAGGTGAACCTGAAGAAAATCATATAGTTATCCTCCTGGATAGTGGAACTAGGCAAGATTGCCAGGCAAACTCGGGTGCATGGGGGTGGGGGGGTTGTAGTAAGGGAAGATGGTCAGGGAGAGGGGAGAGGGAGAGGATTGGGGATGGCTTGGGGGAATGGGAGCGGGGAAGGGAGGAAGGATGGTTGTGGGAGCAGGGAGGTTTATATCTCAGCTAAGGGAGCCATTTTAGGGTTTGCAAGAGACTTGATTCTGGAGGGGTTCCCAGTAAAAATTAAATAAAAAAATAAAAATAAATAAAAAAAAATTAAAAAAGAATAAAAAAAAAAAGAAAAGAAAACTCTTTACTGAGTCAGGTAAGCCAGACCCAAAAAGAGGAATATGGTATGTATTCACTCATAAGTGGATTCTAGCCATAATTAAAGGTCTTTGAGCCTATTATTCGTGATCCTAGAGAAGCTGAATAGAAGGGTGAACCTGAAGAAAATTCAGGTAGTTTTCCTCCTGGAGATTGGAAATAGACAAGAGTCCCAGGTAACCTCGGGTGCTTGGCGGGGTGGGAGGGTTGCTGGAAGGGGAGAGGGTTAGAGAAAAGGGAGCAGGGGAGGAATGGGGAATGCTCGGGGGACTGGGAGGAGGGGAGGGAGGAAGGATAGATATGGGATCAGGGAAGAATATATCTCAACTAAGGGAGTCAGTGTAGGGTTTACTAGAGACTTGATTATAAATGGGATCCCAGGTCCAAGGAGAGATCCTCAGATTGTTCTCTGGACAGAGGAGAGGGTGCCTGAACTGGCCTTGGCCCATAACCATACTGATGAATATTTTGCTTATCATCATAGATCCTTCATCTGGCGACGGATGGAGATGGAGACGGAGACCCACATTGGAACACTGGACTTAACTCCCTAGGTCCAAACAAGAAGCAGAAGGAAAGAGAACGTGAGCAAGGAAGGCAAGATCAGAGGGAACCTTCATCCTGGCGATACAGATGGAGACCCACATTGGAACACCGGACTGAGTCCCCAAAGGTCCAAATGAGGAGCAGAAGGAGGAAGATCATGAAAAAGGAAATCAGGACCGCGAGGGGTGCGATCACCCACTGATACAAGGGGACTGATCTAATGAGAGTTCACCAAGGCCAGTTGTCTGGGACTGAGCGAGCACGTAATCCAGCCAGATTCTCTGAATGAGGCCGGATTCTCTGAATGTGGCTGGCCCGGAGTCTTTCTGAAAAGCCATTGACAATGACACTGGGACTTGTTTCCTCTGCATATATTGGATTTTTGGGATCCAGTCTGTTTGGATGCTCACCTTCCTGGACCTGGAGGGAGGGGGGAGGAGCTTGAACTACCCACAGGGAGGGAGACCCTGACTGCTTTTGGGGATGGAGAGGGAGGAGGGGAGGGAGTAGGGGGAGTGGGAGGGTGTTGGGAGGAGGGGCAGAAATGGAGACTTTTGTATTTTAATAAACTTTGAGAAAAAAAAAGAATGCTTTTTTCTGGATGATTATCTCTTGGTGAGTAAGCTATGAAAGTCACCACATCACTGTGTTTCCACTAATCGGTGGCTTTACAGATAATATTATTTCTTTTAAAAAGAGGATGTACTTGTGATGGGTTTGGATATATATAGAAGTGTGATATCCTATTGGTAGATTTTTTTTCTTTTAATGGGTATGAAATGTTCTTCAAATCTCTTCTGACTAATTTTGGTTTGAAGACTGTTTTTGCAGCTTTAGAATGTCTATGCCCTCTTGTTTCTTGTTTCACTTTGCTTGGACTACGTTTTTCATTCCTTTTACCCTCATGAGCTCTCTATAGCTAATGGTGAGGTATGATTCTCAGAGGAAACAAAATGACGCTATTCCAATATGTTACTCTGTATGTCTTTATGAAGGAATTGAGATCAACACTGTTAAGAATTATTTTTGAACAACATGTATTAATGAGTTTTGTGGTGTTTCCTTAGACTCCTCTGGACTAATAGGTGTAGAATTGTTTATGTAGTTCTTCTCTAGAATGTGCCTTCCCCTTCAAACTGGCATATTATTTCCCATATCTTCTGTTGTGCCACTTTATGATCATAAATTCCTTTCAGCTGCTTCTGTCTTGGAAAGTTCCTACTTTCCCTTCAATTTTTAAATATTTTCTTCTTATTATTATAATTATGATTGCTATTAATATTATTTACATCCTGATCATTGTTTTACCCTCTCTCATCTCCTCCCAGTCCTTCCCTTTTCCTGCCCCCCATATCCACTCCTCCTCCACTTTTATTCAGAAATTGGTAGGTCCTCCATGAATTTCAGTCAAACATGGCATGACAAGTTACAATAAGACTAGCCACCATCCCTCACATTAAGGCTAAGCAAGGCATGTGAGTATGACCTAAGGTGGCTAAAGAGTCAGAGACAGTCCCTGTTCCCACTGTCAGTAGTCCCACAAGAACATCAAGCTCTACAACCACATCCTGTGAACAGAGTTCCTAGGTCAGATCCATGCAGGCTTCCTGGTTGTCCCTTCAGTGTCTGTGAGCACCTATGAACCCATGTTAATTGATTCTGTGGGTTTTCTTGTGGTGTCCTAGACCCCTCTGCCTCCCCCTCTTCTGCAAGATTCCCCAAACTCCACCTAATGCTTTCTGGGGGATTCCGCATTTGTTTCTATCAGATGCAAGATTAAGCCTGTCTGATGGAAATGAGCTAGACACACACCTATGAGGGTTTGCTCTTTCAATCTTAAAAGGTATTTTTGTTGGGCATAGTAGTCTGGATGAATAATTATGGTCTTTCAGAACTTTGAAGATGTCTTTTTCAGGTCCTTCTGGTTTTAAAATTTGTGTAAAATAATCAATTTTTTGATAGGCTTGCCTCCATAAGTGACTTGATCTTTCTCTCTTGCAACTTCTTATAATCTTTCTTTATTCTGTGTTTTTTTTTCTTTTACTTATATGTCATGGGGAAGGCAGTTCTTTTTTGTTCCTGCCTATTAGCTATTCTGTAGGCCTCTATGATCTGAAAATGAAGTCTACGATTCCCAGAATTCTTCCACAACTGTTCATTTTGAAAAATTTTTGTGGACGTCTACTGATTGATCCAATCCCTCTAACTTATCTTATAGTCTGATTCCTGTTTCTGCATGATATAGTCTGTTGATGAGGCTTTACACTGAGGTCTTGGTTTGGCTTATTAAGATTTAACTTCCAACATCTTTTCAATTTGGCTTTTCTTTAAACATACTTATAATTATTTTTTGAATTCATTGTCTGGAAACTATTCCAGGTAATTTTCATTACTGTTACAGTATTAGTATTATTGTTATTAGTAATAGTGTCATCACTATTATAGTATTAGTGGCTTGTGGGAGCCATGCTGTCTTGAGTTTTCATTCTGCTCCTAATTTGGCACTAGAAATTTAATATCTAGAGTGAGTCATTGGTTGTGCTCTTCTTCCTTCCTTCATCCTTCCTTCCTTTCTTCCTCTTTTCCTTCCTTCTTCCCTTCCTTCTTTCCTTCCCTCTTTCTTTTCTTCCTTCCTCCCTCCCTTTCTTTCTTCCCTTTTTCTTCTCTTCCTTCATTCTTCCTTCTTTGATTCCTTCTTTATCCAAACCACCTTGATTCTTTCATTGAAGACATTAATAAAGTTCAAGAGACAATGATGACACAGTATGGCTGAGATGCCTGTTTCCCTCTGTGGGGCTGATACAGACAGTTTCACAGGCATATCTAGGCCTACACAGGGAAACCAAGGTCCTATCCTTGCTGCTGGAGCCCTGCACTTTTGGGATCCTGAAAAAAAAATTACCTAGGAGTTGTTAGTAGCCTGGTCCCGGAGGCCATGGTCAGCTCCTGTCCTGTTTCCCAGGAGATATAGTTGGGCATAATATGAGGAAGCTGAAGTTCTCACCTGGCATAGGAGGTTCACTGGATATGTAATTGCTTTAAGCTGTAAACCAGGATCTCTTTTTTTCTGCAGAAGCACGAAGGCTGGACTTTGGCAGCAAAGTTCCTGGGAGCCACAGGTGGACCTGGCACAGGAAAGCAGTGGTCAGTGAGTGGAACAGTTTCCAGTTTACAATGAATGTAAGCAAGAGAAGCCACATGTGGGCTGGACTCCTGGTGCAGCTTCTCTGTTAGTGTATCTTTATATTTATATCCAGGTCAATTGAAAAGTAAGATAAATAGATAACTGTGTTTCAAATGCTTAATTTACTATATTTAGAAATGATGTATACCAAGGTATTTATTAATGAGGAACACAAATTCATGGTATACCTTATGGAAAATTTGCAATCCAATTAAGGTGATATCACAAAATAAATATTAATATTTTGCATGTTATCTTTGTACCTTCATGTTGAAGAGTTTTGTAGGCCTATACATTTTTATTAATACAATTAGATTTGACAGTGAATTCATTAAGGAATTAAATTACATACACACATAAAGTTCCACTTATCTTTGAGATGTATATATATATATATATATATATATATATATAACTTTTGCGTATATGACATTTCTACATTACACATATTTCTAGCTCCATATTTAGCTCTACTCTAATAAAATAAAGCGAACACACATATTTACATATATTTTAATAGTTTGTATGTAATTGAACAGGTTATGTAGGCAGTGTGGAGACTTCTAAGTATCTCTGGATGTTGCCATGGAAACACAGTTTCTAGAGATGCTCTATGAAGTGGTATGCTGGTTAAAGTGTTCAAGCACTTTGTTTCAAAATTAGTAGAAGGAGTCAGATGGGGGTGCAGAGAGTGGGAGAAGATGTTTATCACAGGCTGGTCCCATGCTAATGATTGGACTTGACTGGCCCAGGCTGGTTGCTCATGCCAGGCTGCCACAGCCAGAAGCTCTTCTTTGAAGCCTTCTTGGTATTAGGAGGCCAGGGGTGATTTACCACCTGGCAGTTCAGTGATCCTTGACAAAGGTTAATAGTTATGAACTTCACAGTTGAGAAATGTAATTATGCACTGTTCTGCATCTGGGCAGACTCAGTCCGGAAGGGCTCAGAGAAGATAATAGACTGGCATTTTAACATTCTGATGTGAACTTCATAACCGTTAAAAAAATACTTGGGAAATTAATGGTGTTTGGATCCTTATTAATTTGCAGTGAAATATAACAGCAATTTCAATAAAATATATTACTAAAAATGATGGTGGGAAAAATGTAGTCTGAATGACAGTGAAGCTGTGAGAGCCCAGGGTTACTTATTTGATTTCCATGGCAACCATGATTAACACACACACATACACACACACACACACACACACACACACACACACACACACACCATCAGCACCACCACCAACATTTTAGGATACAGTGAAAATTCTAAATTGTAAATTAGTTGTCTTGCAAACTAATTTGAAATTCAGTCTATTTAAAACAATGTGTTATTCTTAATTTCCATTCTAAATATGAAATTATATTCTTATTAGAAAGAGAAACACAAAAATGAGTACAATTGAAATTTCACAGTAGTCCAGAGCATTTAAGACTTCTCTATAGCTGAATATCAATGGCAGTGATTCTCCTGCAGGGCAAGTACCCCTGACCATGTCCTCTGCAGCCTTATCTCGCCTCTCAGAGCTGGAAAGATTCTCATTATTTTCACAGCAATTTCACAGTTGTCAACATGGGACTTGATGCCTATCAACCCCCTGAGCCAAAAGAAAGAAAAGATGAGAATGCTTACTCACATTGTCCTTGCAGGCCTTAACCCTAAATTGATTTGAACAGTACACTTGCCATTTGCAGAATAATAATGACCACAGCACCTTTTTTGTTGTAGTTATTGCTGGTTTTTTGGTGCAGAATCTTCCATGATCACCTCGAATTTGCTGTGTAGGCCACGTTGACTTCAAACTTAGGATCATCCTGAATCCACATCCTGAGCTGAGATTTCTGGGTTGCACCATTACAGAAAGCTGATAAGAATGTTTCTTAACTTGAAAAGATAGCATATAATAATTTTTAAAATTACCTTATTTTTATCTTTTCTCATTGATTTGGGGTTTTGTTCTATTTTTCTTTTGCCTTTGCTCTTAATAAAAGTGTAGATTTAGTTCTCCCTGAAGCAAAGGATTCAGTGAAAGTAAATGGGGTAGACACGTGCGCTAGCTTGAGACAGAAATCACCTGTGAGTTTATGCCACATTATGTTTGGTGACAGAGTATCTTGCCTCAGAGCAAGAAACAATTGCTGAAATTCTAGGTCTCAAGGACTTTCCTTTAGAGGGGGGAAGATACAGGGAAAAGAAAGTCAGACCTATTGACAACCATTCTTGTTATTCACTTTGTCTCTCTGTATTAGAAAATAAATCTTAAGTACACATAACAAAACCTTATGAATTAGTTACCTGGCTAAAATCAGAACTCTTGGAAAGGCATATTGTTTATCAGCACATGTTTAGGGCATTTCACAAGGACAACGGGAATACTACCTGTAAATCTTTTCTGCCAGAAAGTTTTGAGTAGAAAGGTCATACCCTAAAGATGTCACGGAATGACTGGAATTGTATTTTTTTTTTCAAGCACAATTCTAAGGTAAGTCTGTCTCTCAGACAGGTAAAATTAACTCAGGGAAAGACATTTTGCCGATCATTTAAAGTCAAGAATATGTGAACATTTTAAAAGACAGAATCATCTATATCTCAGATCAGTTCTAAACTTACTATGTAGCTAAGGATGATCCTTGAACTTCTGATCCTCCTGCCTCCTGACTGCTGGGACTATAGCCATTCAACACCCCACCAGATTTATGTGCTACTGGGAATCAAACCTAGGGTGGCTTGCACACGAATCAAGCACTCTGCCAAAATGCTACAGCCCTAGCACATGTGGACACTTTTTGAAGGAAGAATATTTCTAATCTGGTGGTAGCAACGCAGTAAAACAGTTTCATTTAGGCGTGATAAAAGAGTAAGCAAACTATACCCAAAGTAAGACCTTTCCTTTCTCAATTTGCTTTCCATAAGTGTGTGAGAAAAGTAACCAACCCAGATCTCCACTCCAAAGTCACCTCTTCTGTGAAACCTCTTATTACCTAATGTCCCTTGGCATTTTTTTACGATAGCACCTCATTTTCACCTTAGCACTTATACTTGGTGACATGCTCTTATTGATTCTTATTTGCCATCTGTCTCTAACCACATGAATGTGAGTACCAGCGGAGTACACACCTAACTCTCTCATTCACAGTTGTATCCATACAGCCCTGTGGTGACCCATGATATGTACTCAATAAATGCATGTCTTTAAAATATGAATGTCAGTGAATCAGTAATGATCCAATGAGACAAAACCTATTCAGATGAGTCATATCAGTCATAAGTAAAATAGGTAGGATGCAATAAAAAGAGAAAAAGTAGTTATTTAACAAAATGGTTCAAAGGTATAATGATGTTGGAGTCCTCTCTGTATGCTGTGAATGTTTCGCTACCATTGGTTAATAAAAGAAGCTGCTTCAGTCTATAGAAGGACAAAATAAAGTCAGGCTGGAAGACCAATATATAGATGGTAGGCAGAGTCAAGGAGATGTTGTGAAGCTGCTGAAGGAGACAGATGAAGCAGACAAATGATGGGGAACCTTATTAGTAAACCACGAGCCTTGTGGCACTACATAGATTAAGGTTTTATGTGGTAGTTTTAAGGGAATTTGTCCTCAAAGGGGGTGACACTATTAGGAGGAAGTATGTCACTGTGGGGGTGGACTTTGAGGTCCCTTTTGCTCAAGTTCCCTCAATGTGACAGTCAGTCAACTTCCTGTTGCCTGCAAGACATCACACTCTCAGCTCCAGCACCATGCCTGCTTGCATGCCGCCATGCTCCCCATCATGATGATAATGGACTGAATGTCTGAAACTGTAAGTGAGCCATCCTGATTAAATGTTTTCTTTATAAGAGTTGCCATGGTCACAGTGTATTTTCACAGCAATAAAATCCCTAACTAATCATTTTATCAGTAAGAATTCTTACAACTTATTAAATAGATGGCCCTCAATTTTGTTAAGTGTCTTTACATAATATTTCTGTCTAATATGCATTTATTATATTGATATTATGGTTTTATAGTTTGTTCAACGCTCATGGAAGATCTGCTACACTCCCCTCAAGATTCTGTAGAAATAATAGATAATTAGGAAACATCTGTTATTTTGGAGGAACATGGTATCACCTCTAGACTCTGGAGCTATATACATGATGTGGAATTTGTGGGTTCACCATACTGAGTATTGAGACCACTGCCAAGTGAATTGTGGCAGACATAATGGAAGATCATCAAAGGTCAGAATGTGGTTCTTGGGATGCAAAGATATGAATAAGTTTTCAGGGAAAATATAAATTAACTAATCCTACAAGAAGGTTGTTGAAAAGAATAAACAACCTACATATGAGCAAAAGAAAGTAAAAGATCTTTTCAGGTTCCAAAAAGAAGCTTCTAGATATCTATATACTGTACAATGGAGTGTGATAGAAAGCAATGAGAAAATGTTGATAATCTGTGAAGAATGATGTTTTGTACCACCTGATCCACCTGCAACGAGTGAATTATGGTGTTTTCAAATCCTAAGGAACATAAATTCTCAGTGTATCACATACCTTTCAGAGAAACAGTGGATTCACTTAGAAAATTACAACATCTTAAGAATATGTTTAATTTATGAAACTCAGATTCGTCGGATATGAAGTGTTTAATCTCTGACAAAGAAGTGCTGATTGCTATTGTAGGGTGGAAAACAGGCTAACAAAACACACAATGGCCATCATTGAAAGCCTTTGTCAAGTGTTGGTCACTCAGAGGACGCTGGCTGCAGTGTCAATGGTGATGGTTTCTATTGCTGCCTTGTCAATCAGTGTTCAGCAGTTCAAGGATTGAAGGATACTCCATAGAGTCGGCAAACTAATAACTTCAATTTTCTATTTGAGGGAATAAAACTTAATTCTCTGTGGCCAATGAGGGAGCTAAATTTAACTTTCTGGCACCAGTTTAAAAGGAAACACACACATACACACCACCACACCTTAAGATCTCTCTATCATCTCTATTATCTCTTCATTTATTTTCTTACTTCTAACCAGATGAATCCCTTCTTTCTCTCTTGATGCCTTCCTTCTAACTTTATTTTTTTCCTTACAGCTTATATACCCCAACAAAAATCTTTCAAGCAATGTAAAAATTACAATGCAGTTACCTTCTATTTTTCAAGTGAATGATTAAAATGAATAAAAGTAAAAAAAAACATGTTTTCCATATCCTTTACATAATTAAACATTTTATGTATTACAGATGAAACACAAGTTGACCCATGAACATACATTCATGTCTAAGCAACTTGATATAGATTAATAGAGTGTAAACAAACAAGGCACTTTTTTCAGATAGTTCTTTTAATGGCAGGCTGCATTTTGCAGTTACAAAGAAAGGATCAATCCCTTTATTATTTATCTCAAAAGGTAATCTTATAAGAAGTCTTAAAAGAATCACAAATCTAAACTTTTATATATGAAAAAAATCAGTCATCTCTACTTTAATCCTCAGGGTGCATACCAATTTATCAACAACATTTTTATATCAGGAAGCTGAAGGCAGAAATGGATACAAGGAATTAATCATCTTTGATTGACAACCCATCCTAACAAGAAAGGCACATCATCTAATAATAACCGCCTGCTTTGTTTTTGTTCCCTACCTCAACAAGTCCCTCACTTAATTATGTATCTTTCTAAACTTCAGACTTTTCCCACATTTTTTAATCTCAAAACTATTAACAAAAAAAAAACCTGTTACCTAATCTCAAGACATATTTAACTATGATGCACACTGAAACCCATGAACACATCTATCAAGATTAAGATTAAAAGAACCTGAGCTAGCTTAGTTTCTGGGACAAAAATATTTTTCTTAATCATTAATCTAAGCCACAGTCTCCATTGCTTCTCAAGAGAAGCTGGGGCTTCATGACACTTCCTTGCTCTTATTTACTATCCTCTGCAAGTCCTGCTTTATCACGGTGGAGGCAACACCATATCTTGCTTTTACCTCTATTAATTTTCCCAATAAACTACCTTCTATTGTAGTCCCTTAATAAATTCAATAAAAACCCTCAATCTTCAAAATTCTATTTATACTAACACTATTATTATATAAAATCATTGCTTCAGGTAAACTGTATGGCTTAAAACAAAATCATTTTCATAATTGCCCACAGGTAAATTCAGTGAGATGGAATTTTTCGTGAGACAATCACACTACATTAAAGGCAGTGGGGATCTCCCCCACCATCCCCATTCGCACCAGGCCAGATACCAGATAAAAATGGCAGCGGCAACCATGGAAAGCCACAACAGTAGCAGGAGACATTCAGCAGCTGAAGTCCTTGCGGCCTCGCCTACCTGAGATTTACCAATCAGTGCTTTGCTTCCTGGCGGGCTGACCTCCAGAACTTCAATTACCACCTGCTGCTCCTCTGACATGGACACCAGTAGTTGACCCTGTGGACCGCAGATATCAGTGAAGAACCATATCTGATATCTTATCTGCTCTGTACTGTCCAAGTCACAAAAACTTAGCTTTGTGTTTGAGGTTTATTTACTGTTTTCTTGGAAATACTTGATGATTGGAGGGTGTCCTTGGAGCGCAGATGGCTTTCATTGTTGGCAGAAATATAAACAGGCCCTTTATGTAGTATTGACCATTAACACTAAAATGACTTATTCCATGTGTGCCCATACCTGATCATGTGTCATTTATTCTTGTAATCCCACTGTGCCAGTTCCTGAGGCAGCTGTGTAGCATGGCATCATGGGTAGGGATGTATTAACACCACTATGCCAGATTCTGCTGCTCTCTAGTAGATTTTAACATTTTTATTATTATTGTTGCGAGTGTTTGGGTGTGTGCCTGCACATACGTGATTGTGGAAGCCAGAGGAAAATTTTAGGGAGTTAGTTCTCTCATTCCTAGGTGAGAACCAAAGATCTAATTCATGTGGCAAGTATCTTTACCCTCTGACCCAGTGCACTGGCCCTATAATTTTATTTTTAATCCTTACTTTTTGCATTATGAATTGAGAAACAAATACACATACATTTAATGTGTTGCTTTGTTTTAAAAAAAAAAACAAAATCTAATAAAAACCACCCTTTGTTCAAGTTCCACATGTTCTTGGGAAAAACTGTTTTCTCCGTTCTTCAGAACACTGAGTTCAAAGCATAGCAATTAGACTGAACTTCAAAAGCCGCTATGCTTTTTAAATCTTCTATTTTTGTGCTGACTTATTTATTTGAACTATTATGAAGATAAGTGAATTACGGTTTCCACTCTTCACTTATATTCCCCCCAGCAGCTCCTCTTTCTTCCCCTTGGTGAAACATTACTTGATATAGAAGCATTTGTGCTATTAGATATTCATGTGTTGTGAAGCCTGAGTCTAGTGAAAGCTATACAATTAATGCCTTTCCCACTAAATGCAATCTTATCAAATATTGTAAACAACCTCTGATTTCTGCTTGCTGGTTTATCTCTCCAAATACTTTAATTTCAATCCTTCCAAATAGCTGGCTTCTTCCCAATTGTGGCATAAACATGCTTTTAAGCAACATGAATTGGAATGTCTACTGTCTTCTGTTCAACATGTAAATGAGCTTTTCATTTAGCTATTGTTACCTATGTTTATTCTGAGAGACTTGGATTTAGTTCTGTGTCAAAGTTTATGGTGTATTTTCTATTTTATGACCTTGTGCATGTACAGGGACATGTAGGATGCTTTGAAAATAATTTAGAAGTTTATATTTTTGTTTAGTGTAGATTAGGTTTTAATTTTTACTTTTTAGTCATGAAGCAATTGGCTTTACTGTTAACACTACCAAAGAATGACAAAATTTCCATTTCCCTTCCTCTTTGCCTCCCGTCTCTCTACCAGATAATTTTATACATTAAATATTTATCGTTCACATTTAAGTGTATCTCTTCTGCATTTACAAGAGTTTTTAACTGTCTGTGTGCATCGCCTTTGATCGTCCTTTTCAGACTTCTGCTGCTGTCCCTTTTAGATCTTGTTGAGCTTTAAACCGTTCACCATCATCGCTTGCATCTCAGTCACCATCATTCTAACCCTGAGTTAAATATTTTTGGTGTTTGACAGTACTCGTTTTACAAATGCTGACTGTTTTCTAGAACTTTTTTCAAGAAGACTGTGAAGTCTTTAACCCAGGAACTCATGTATGTTCAAATAATTCATTTTGCCTTTATGCCTGTGCCCTTTTTTCTGGTGGTATTTTAAAGGTTGCTCTGCTTTCGTAGATGGATAATTTTGTAAAGAAATAGATTTCAACCATATGGTTGGCTTTTTTTCCTGCTTAAATAGAAGACATAATCTTTATAGCAAGATATGCTTTGGCAATAATCATTCTACTATTTTTCATGGGATATGGATCTTGAAAGTCAATCTCTGTTTCTGGAACAATTTCTTAAATTAATGGAGAAGGATCATATTTAAAGCCCTCAAAATTTTTTAGGAAGGACTTGGAATCTTATATCATATTTTCTTCTATGTGCCAAAGTAGATGACTCAACTAAATCTCTATTACTCCAGTCATGAAAAATGTTATCATGTTCAGTTGATACAAATTTAGAAGTCAAAGCAAGTAATTTTACCCACATCTAAATCACTGTTAGGACAATGGTATAGTTTATAAAACTTTACTTTATTTTATTTTGAGAATACCTGTTCTTTAACCCGACTCCTTCTGCCAATTTTAACCTTTTGTGAGACTGTAATTATGTAATTTGAAACATAAATAAATAAGTAACTACCAGGGTAACTAGAAATGATTAACAATTTTAAATTAAATAACAAACAAAAAGCAAAATCTGTGTCTTTAAATTTATTTTTTTCTGTTCATTTGATTTCTTTCCCTTATTCAGGACACAGATTATAAAAACTTTGTATTTCTTTGACCTGAGCTCCATACTTATCATTTTCACTGAAATCCACTGAAGTGAATTCATTTTCCTTTTGCTCACTTTACTCAAATCCAAGTCTTCACACACCTCCCTGGATTGCTTGTTTGTCTTTCTTAGGGAGAATAGTGAGTGATGTTTTCTGTGATAGTTTCTTTTTTTCTTTCACTTGTTTTAATGAGTTCCACTAAGCCATGCAGTGTTGCCTATACTTAGTCCCAAAGCTGTGCAGTGAGTCTGTAATTAGCCCCACAACTGTGCAGTAAGCATGTACTTAGTACCACAACTGTGTAGAGGGTCTGTACTTAGTACCAGAGCTGTGCAGTGAGCCTGTACTTAGTCCCATGGCTGTGTAGTAAGCCTGTACTTAGTACCACAACTGTGTAGAGGGTCTGTACTTAGTCCCACGGCTGTGCAGTGAGCCTGTACTTAGTACCAGAGCTGTGCAGTGAGCCTGTACTTAGTCCCACTGCTGTGAAGTGAGCCTGTATATAGTTCCATCTTCGTGATCTCTAGCCACCTCTATTGTTCTTGCCATTTTGAAGCGATTTTTGCTGCCTTAAAAATTTATGTCATAGCTGTACGTTTAGTCATACTTCTTTGGTTTCCCTTCTCCTTTTCTTGTATTGGATATTAATCCCAGGATCTCCTGCTTGAAAGGTAAGCATTCTACCACTGAGCTATAGCGAGGGCCTTTTCCTTTATATCAATATCAACAACCTGTAAAACATTAATTTGTACTATCTTTCATGTATTATCCTCTTTTTCCATTAGAAACTATATTCATTTTAATTCTTTTCCACTAACTTTCAAAAAAGGGAGGTCAAAAAAGCCTGAAGAGTGAGAAGGCTGGGAAACCTGAATGTTAAAAAGCTTTCTTGAAAATAGCAAAATTGTGTGATGGTTGTCCTTTCAAGTTTTTTCACAACTAGTCAACTGAGACTCGAAGCCTCAGGAGAAACCATGTTGCTATAAATTTTTTTTGTTTTGCTTGGTTTTTTTGTTCTTTGCATTTATCTCCATCTTTTTGCAGAATGGATTATCAGCTTTTTCCGATTTAGCGCCAATCTGGCTTTTCCTTATAACCAAACCAGATGTGAGTAAGTGCTCAACAGCAAGCCACTCACGTGTTTTCCATATGGCCTGCAGGATTCTGTCAGCTTTGCAGCATGTCAGTTTTAAGGCACAGCACATGATCACTGGAATTTTTGTTCAGACCTAGGGGCTTGGAGGTGCCCTAAAGTCTGGGTTGACCTGTGGTTGCTTCAAGCACTATGGCACACTGACAGTCGTGCACTATCATATCTGAAGGACAGACACAAGCATCTGTAGACTCCTCTGTTATATAAAAGATCTTTTCTTAAACTTCTAGACTAAAGAAAATAAGGAAACTATTCTGGTGGTGCCACAACAGTGGAAGCGTTTCTGTGGTCACATTTAGATGGTTTAGAGGAGCCCAGAGTTTCAGGCTCACGTATACTCACCCTCCCAAACACACGCACACAAAGATACAGATACCTGTTCTCTCACACATGCACACACACACACCATCAGCCATGTGAATTAAGCTGTTATTGGGAGTTTTATGGTATCTCTCCCTGTTGTGGGAGGTCCTTCTTTCTATGGTTTGCTTTTATTGGTTAATAAATAAAGCTGTTTCAGTCAGTGGCTTGGCAGAAGAGGGCAAGGCAGGAGGTCAAGCAGATAGAGGAGGAGAGAGTAGGCAGAGTCACATGGGGAAAGGTATAAGTCACTTGAGACCTCCAAGCCTTCTCTGTAACATGCCTCCTCCAAAACAGCCACACTTCCAAATCTTTCCCGTGAAGTTCCAGTAACAGGGGCCCAAATATTCAAATATATGAACCTTTGGAGAGCCTTCTCACTCAAACCACCAGATGAAAAGACATGCACATGCACATGGGGCTAGTCACACCTAACTAAGAACTAGTAGACTGTGCTGTTTAAGCTTTAAATTTTTATAATAAGTTGATAACAACTAATATTTTGTAAGGAATCCTGGGTATCATAAAACATTTAAGATGAAAATTCTGAATATATATAGATATAGAATATATATAGATATAGATATAGATAGAACATGAATATCTAGATAGATAGATAGATAGATAGATAGATAGATAGATAGATAGATAAGTAATCACATGGACTTTCTTATCACTGCTTTTAAAATCATCTGCTCGAACTCCAACCATGTCATAATTCATCCCTACATTTCAGAACACATTAATATTATTTTAAATAATTTATTATACCTCATGTCTGAGATAGATAAAAGAAATCTCGGTATTTTGGAGTCAGTACATGACATTTATCTACTGCTTCAAGGACCCTATAGTGTAATAGAACTCTGCTAGGTGTTGTCTTTAGTTCTGCTGTGTACTTCACAATCCACAAAGAAAACAGTCAAATTTTGAATTTAATTCCTCACCAAAACCAATAGCAAATAGTGCCAAATTGAAATAGAAATAAGCAATATATCTTATGTCAGGAACATTTGTGAAAAGAACAAAGTCAAAAGTAAAACTGTATACTTCGCATGGCTAATAACAACCTTCACAGTGGGAAAAGTAATAAGAGCACTAATAAGCATGCCATTGCACAGCGCAACTGGTAAACAGATGTTTGCACTGGGTGTGCTCTATCTCTCAATGAACTAATGATATATATGTTCAAACACACTCATACTCTCTGTTCATTGTTTTTCCAGATTCTGCATAGACCTTGTTTTTAATAGCTGTCTTTGTGATTCAGAACATAAATATGTAATGATTGCAATATATATTAGAAAAGCTTAGTGATGACCCTTTGAATGATGTGAAAAACCTTAGTAGGCAATTAATAGGATATGTTAGTAGATAAACTAATCACCAACCTTAGTGTACGCTATATTTTTATTTCATCTTTGGCTGTGTTTTACAACCTTCATTTTATTTTTTAAGATGTAACTTTTTTATTTTTCTTTCATTCTTTTCATTTGTTTTATTTTTTAACATATTCTTGTCAGATGTTTGAGAATACTTTATGTCTGTTTATTATATATTGAAATGTTAGCTTGCACATGGGAAACCCCAAATTAAATTATTACGCTATAATTCAATTTAGAAAATACATAGAACTTTCTAGTACATTTTTCAGTCATTGTCCTTTAGCCATTCCACAGAAAATATCTGAAGATGAGAAAGGTTTCAGGAAGGAGTGTTATTAGCAAGCTCCCCTGGAAACATCTGTTTCTGTTGTTCTACCATGTTAGGAACTCTACATCTGGACTCATAGAAACAACATACTTAAGACGGATGTTCTCTGTGCTGAGGTGCCAAATTCAACCCTGAAGGATTATTATTGAAAATTTTTCCTCTTATTCATCACTCTCTTATCATAGAATGAATTTATTTCAAAATGGTGAAAATAATTAAATAGAGGGGAACTGTCAAAGGAAGAAATACATAAATAAAGGATTTGGTAAGTAATCTTGATAAAAATCACATATTTTAACAACGTCAGTATGTTAATCAAGATATTTGTTTTTACACGAGCAGATGAAAAAACCTTCTATACTTCTGGAGAAGTTCTAAAAAGATTATGAAGAGATGAATCCCCAATCCTAGAACCATGAGGTTTGCATAGGGTTTCTGACAGGGTCAACAGAACCCTTCATGCATTAAGGTGGTCCTGTATGAATTTCATTTGGGTGGCTAGGTCTCAAAGGCAGACTCATTGTCCTGTTTATGCACAGGTTATCAAACCTCCAAAAGAGCAGAAGCATCTATCTTTGTAATCATCTTGGACCATTTGATATGGAAGCCAGTCATGCTGGTTTATTCTGTTATTTACTGACTTTGCTGTCTCATGAGCAGTTTGAGTAGGCTGATAAAGTTTAGGGAAACTTCTGCAATCTATTACTACCCTGTATTTCACTGGCAGTAATTTAATGTTTTAAACTTCAAACTGAAGAAAGGTGAACTTGAACCCAAATCCTTACTTTCACATTTAAATTAGAATGTTTTCTTTTAGCACTTTTAGAAGTGTTTTATTTTGTAGTTTAGCTATTTTTATATAGTTTAACTTCTACATTCAAATTTTTCATAGCTTAAAAATATCTCATTACCCAGGCATAGCGACTATCAATTGTAATCATACCCTCAAGAGATGGAGGCTGGAGAATTACTGTGATTCTGAGGCCAGCCTATGCTCCATACTAAGTTTCAGATCAACCCAGATTGTGGTTTAGAACCCTGTCTCAAAAATAAATAACAAGTTATAAAGTAATTTGATACTTAAGTTTCAAACTAGGTTATTAATATTTAAGATTTGTGTTTTTTTTATTTCATGAGTGCTTTGCATGAATGTATATATGTGCACCACTTGGGTGTTCTGGTGGCCAGGGCGGCCAGAAGAGGGAGTCAGGTCCCATAGAATTGAAGTTACAGATACTTGGGAGCCACAATGTGGGTGCTGGGAACCAAACCCAGGTTCCCTACTAGAGCAGCAAGTGCTCCTAATTACTGAGCCATCATCTTTCCAGCCCCTCAAACCAGATTTTGATAGGCAATTCCTACCAGTCTATGGCTTTATCGTCAGTTTTATATACTTTATTCTGATTGCATTTCTTAGAAAAAAAATGTTGCAAAGAGATGAAATGGGTAAATATCTTCAGCAATTAATGTTACATACAAAGTAACTTTGATTATTTCTAATTAAATATGTAAATATGTTTTATATATAGTATAAATGGAAATCAAGCATCCATTAAATTAGCACATATAGTGCTTTGGCACTTTCTAGTAATCCTCATTGATTGTTTTAGAGGTAAGACAGGTGTTGTGTGAATAATCTACTGTAAATTAATTCAGTATGAGCGTGTATAGTGTGCATGTGTAGTGTATGTATGTGTGCATTCATGTAGTATATAAATGCATATATGTGGTTGTGCAGACTGGCATGCACATGTATGTGAAAGTATCTTCCTCACTAGGTCTTCATCTCATTTTTGAAGACAGAGTCTCTCATTGAGCTCACATGCTCAGGTAGTCTGGCTGACTAGTGAGCTCCAGGAACCTGCCCATCTCTGTCCTCCCTCCCCCTGCACTCAGGTTACAGAGGCATGCAACTGTAGTTCTCTCTCTCTCTCTCAAGGGGGAAATGGAGCACTGGATGCAAATATTCATGCTGTACAATCAACAAGTTCATCGACTGAGCCATCGCCACAGTCCCTAATACACTCTTTAGAAAGCAGGCTATTCATATTTCCTTTGCTTCTATCATGTATCCATGAGAAAAACAGCTTCAGGATGCTTTATATCAGAAAAATAGAAAATAAATACGTTGATGAATGTAATAAAAAACAGAAATTTTACTTTTAATTATTCAACATTTGCAATTCTCTCTTAGAGAACTAAATGTCAGGCAAACTGAAATAATCATTTCTTGTAACAATACTGCTTGGTATGTTACAGGGTGATATCGGAAAAAATGCTACTTTTAGTATCCCAAGTTCTGCACAGAGGCAGCTATCGTTGGTGGAGTAGGTTTCCAGTCTGCTTGGCCTCTTTTCTGGTTCTGTAGTGAATGGGCATTGATGTTTGCCAAAAGTGACTATTTTATTTAGCTGAGTTGATGAAATACATTGGATATTGCTTATATCTTAAATATAATTTAGTTATGCATGTTAAATACAATTTAATTGTAAAACATATCTCTGGATTCAATATAAAATATTTAACTGAAAAATTTACATTTATAAAAAATCCTGGTATTGATGATGTTTTTCTAAATAGAGCTTAATAATGTTAATTTTATCAAAATTCAACTACTATCTTCATTGATTTTATCTATTACATTTGTTTTTTATTTAATTATCTTCCTCCTTTTTCTTTCCTCTTGTTTCATATATAACTACCTCTCTTCTTGTAGTTTCTTGAGATTAAAATTTAAATCACTGGGAAAGACAACAGGAATCAAGGGCATCTCTGGGATGAGCTAGAAACCTAGTGCGATGGAAACTCGCAGGAATCTCTGAGGGTGACACTAGTTAAGACTCCTAGCGATGGAAGATAAAGAGTCTGAACCAACCATCTTCTGTAACTAGGCAAGATTTCCAGTGGAGGTATTAGGACCCCAACCCAGCCACATAACCTATGACCTAAATTTTTCTCTACCTGCAAGATCTACGGGGAAAAAGTCATTCAGAAATTATGGGAGTGATCAACCAATGACTGGTCCTGCTTGAGATCCAAAGGCCTAAGCTCTGTTCTCTGTGAATTCTCAAACTGAATGCACTGAGATCCTGTCTCCACCCGCCTTATATTCGTCTCTCCACCTCCCTTGTGCTGGGATTAAAGGTATGAGCCTCCACCGCCTGCCTCCATTTCCTTTTAGACTGATTCAATCTCACATAGCCCAGGGTGGCCTTGAACTTCTGATTTTTCTGCCTCATTCTCCCAATAATAAAGGTGTGTGCCATCACTAGTTGGCCTCTATGGTTAGCTAATGGCTAGTTCTACCCTCTGATCTCCAGGCAAGCTTTATTTGTCAGAAACAAACAAAATATCACCACAAAGAAAAACTACAGCATAAAGAGTGTTCTGCTATCATGACCAACCATGTTTAAAAATTCTGCAGAACACAGTATGTACCGGGCTTCTTCTTTTAGACCACAAACTAGCTCCAAAATCATGGCACAGAGACTTAATATTAGTTATGAATGCTCTGCCTAGCTTAGACTCCTTTCTGGTTAGCTCTTTTAACTTGTTAACCTGTTTTTCTTTATCTACCATTGGCCTCAGGGTTTTTTTTTTCCTTTTCTTTCTATATAACTTACTTTCACTGCTTTTCCTGTCTGTCTGTCTGGTGGCTGAATGGCTTACCTGCCCCAGGTGTGTCCCTCTCTTTCTCTCCCATTCTATCTTCCTTCTCCTTCTTTCTTTTTCTTTTATTCTTGAGCCTAGATTTCTCCTCATATTTGTTCTCTCTGCCTGTCAGCCTCACCTATTCTTTCTCTGCCTACCTATTGGCCATTCAGCTTCTTCATTAGACAAATCAAGTGCCTTAGGCAAGCAAGGTGAAACAATGCAACACGTCTATGCATCATTCAACAAATGTTACGGCATGAACAAATAGAATACATGCTTATACCATTAAACAAATGCAGCATAAATAAATGGAACACACTTTTACACAGTTAAATTAACATTCCACAGCTACAGTAAATACTTTCTAGTGGACTTGGGCCCTTGCCTAGCTTGTTGTGAGCAGGATTTTCTGCCATACCCCTTCCTATCAGACTCAACCATGTAACTTAGGAAATACTACACAAGCAAAGACTGGAATAAAAGATTTGCATATTTTCATTTTTCCTCTTTCTTCTAAATCATGAAATCATGCTTCAGTTAGTTTGCTGATGATAAACAATGTGGATGATAACTCAGTTTTCTCAGTGGAGTCAAGAATACCAAGATTCAACTAATGAAACACAAGCCCAACCACGCTCAGCAGCAAGATCTGGGGAAGCAATAAACTCTAAGATAAGAATATATGTTTGCTATTTTTAGGCAATTTGCTTCTGTTTACCTTCTCCAGCTTTTCTCTCCGGATGTGCTCTGTGTTAAGTTCCACGCTAGCTTCAGGGGGACTCAAGATACAGTGCAGAGTGTCCACAGCAGATATCAGTTGCCACAGACATGTTTTACTCCATTCATACCAACCTACACTGGGCCTCAGATGCCTAAGCAAACCCAGTCTAGTGTGGAAGAAACCCCTCCCAACCCAGGGCCTCACCGGCTAGACTGATTGTTATGGGCTGAGTAAATCACCACTGTTCATAAACCGTGGGGAGCTTTGTCTAAAGCACTATTGTAGCAACAGATAACTGAAATACAAACCAATAATTATTTGTGCAGTTACTGAAGAATGAAAAAGTGCTGGATAAGGTGTTTCTTGATCAATTTACCTGACCAGTTAATCAGTGAAGGGAAGGGGACAGTTGACTCCCTCTGCTCAAGTCTTTCTCATCACCATCACTTCAGATGTGAGGGACCACAGTCAGATTTTAGTGACATGAAAGTAGAAACGGAGCTGTTCACATCTTATGAGATCTTATAACACTGATTTATTTCTGCTGTTTGCAGTTTCTGTGTGCTCCGTCTGTTAACAATGAAAGCTATAATTCTTTTTCATGCTTTTTAGATATCAATTTTATTCACCTAGTGAAGTATATACTTTCCTTAAAAAGACGCCGCAGCTTAATAATGATAACTACTAGAAAATCAGGGCAGACACGTGGTAGTTTACCTGGAGGCATTGTCTTAAGATGTAGCTCAAATAACCCAAGAAATTCTGACAATGCAAAATGAGATCTCTCTCCCCAAACTTGTGAGGAATGTACGGGTTGACCTTTTCTTCTGATTAGATCCCAGCTAAAATTTTTCATAAAATCTCAGTAAATGTTATAATGTATATAGAGGTAGTCAACTTTAGAATATAGGTACTGCATCTCATTTTTATATAGTGATTGTATTAATATTTTGAGAACTTCTAACTATTTTGCATAAGAGAAAACTCTTGAGGAAATATACTCTAAAGAATTTATAAAATAAAAAGCTAAAGTATGTATTTTTCATGATTTTATTTTTATTATACAGCTCAAAAATAATGATTATTTTATACAGACTAGTTGGAGAATTGGCTCAGCAGTTAAGATTGAATAAACTTCTTGCAGAAGACTCAAGTTTTGTTCTCAGTACCCACGTTGGGCAACTCATAAAGCCAGCTCCAGTGTATCTAGTGCCATCTTCTGGACACCACTGACACCTGAACTCACACATGCACGCACGCACACACACACGCACACACACACACACACACACACACACACACACACACACACACACATACACACACACAATTAAAAATGAAATAATCCATTTTTAAAGGCCAGTTTCTTGAGGGCAAGGTGCCCAGAATTTTGAATCAATAGTGACTAAATAATTCTGTAAATTGGTATAATGTTGGTCAAACTCTTGATCTCTTTAAACCAGCAGAAGCATATATTTTGAAATCCCTGACTCTTCTTTCATTTGAAGAACAATACTGTTCTGTGTGGCTCACTGTGCTCAGAAAATTCCTCATAAGATTACAGGGTAATAGCAGCAGTGAACATTGGAGTAGCATACTCGGTGTTGATATTAAAGACATAGGGTAATGTGACAAAGATGATAAAGTACAAAGAGAATGTAATTATGATTAATTTACAAGGACATATTTGAGTCATGGCTTAGGTGCTTACAACCTATAGGACATTATTAGACCTGGTTCATTTTTAACCCATAGGTACAGAAAAAATGGTTATCAGTCTTTAAAAAGATTAATCTCAATGTTTAATAAGGCAACACTAAAATTCCTTTCCCAAAATGGTGTTTGGAGGTTTGGCTAGTAACAAAATGTTGTCACTTGAAGAGCCTGGGTAGAAGGGAACTTCACTGAGGGCAGGGGATGAGACACCAACAGACTGAGAGCAGCAGCCATGACTGGAGACAAAAGAAATGTTATATAAAATATTGAATAACAATAATATTAATAGGAATAGTGGCATTTGCCATAAATTATTAGTGTGTCAAAAACCTATTAAGTAAAGTAAATATTTTTTCCAATGAAAAAAAGTTGAGCAAAAGTTATTGAGTGATGTTATAGCCCCCAGATAGTAGGCATAAAATTTAACAAAGGTACACCAGAGAAGTGATAACTTAAACCGCTCTCCCATTCTGTCTGTCTTCAGAGAACTCAGCACCTCCAGCTTTTAAAAGTGTGCAAGTAAGTTTAAGAGGGAAGCTTCTATACACTCAGCAGTTTAGGTGCAATGCAGATTTAAACTGGGAATAAAGTGGGGAAGAGTACCAAGGAAAACAAACAGAAAAGTCCATGGTCTCGTGGACCTACATTCTAATGAGTGCGCACAATAGCATAGGTAATATCACTTCAGAGGAGAGAGACATCACAAGTGAATTAATTGAGATGAAGGCATAAAATGGACCAGTTTGGAAAGACTGACATTTTATTCACACTTTATTAGGAAACTATGCTTGTAGCTAAAAAATGGGGATGTTGTGTGATATTTTGTTTGTGTTCTGACAAATAAAGCTTGCTCAGAGTCAGAGGGTGGAGCTAGCTACTAGCTAAGCATAGACGTCTGGAGGACAGTACAGAAAGACAGGAAGTGATAAGGTGGGTGGAGACAGGATCTGGGCCGGGCTGGATGGAGGGATGGATGAGGCAGGAAGCAAATGGCAGCTGCTCTGCTGCTTCTCTGATCTTTCAGGTTTTACCCCAATATTTGACTCCCAACTTTTTATTGATGAGATTAATTAGATTAATGTGTCAGGGGAAGACTAAACAGTGGGCAGAAAGGCCCTGGAAAATGAACAAGGCGGTGCAGAGGCTTGAGAATGAGAAGGTCACAAACCAATGGCCAGAAACAGAAGCAGAAGGTGCTGGTTTTATGGCATCCCTGAATGTCACAGATAGATTGTTGGAGGAACCCTTTGATGGAAAGTGAAGTTACCTTTTTATAATAGTCTTAGGTAAAAGTTTCTACAGTGGTTGAGAGAGAGAGAGACGCTTAAGGTATTGAGTTGTGAGAACTGCTTTCTTGCAGGTTTAATTAAAAGACTATCACCAAATTTACCTAGCACTGTCTGACTAATGCATCACTTTTATAGTTTGTGAAAGCATGCACACGTGCATTTGTTCAACCAGGAATGGAAAAAGTACATGTGTGCTTGCGTGTGAGAAAGAGGCCAGGGATCGTCTTCAATCCGTTTTCTCCTCTTTTTTCAGTCATAGCCGGTGAACCTAGAGTTCTCTGTTTCAGCCAACAGGCTGGCCTGGAAGTCCTGCCTCTTTAACTAGAGTTACACATGGACACTGGAGGCCTTAGCTCCAGGCCTCACCCTTGCACATCAAGCACTTTACTGACTGAGCCATCTCCTCAGGTCCTTATGCATTTTGCTTTGGTGTAGCCTTAGGAAATACTTTTGTTGTAGAAGTACTGGGCCATGCAAGTTCATCTTGGAATCTGCGCTGCATCAACCACTTCTGTTCTTCCTACGTATGACCCAAGTCTACCCACCAATTCCTAGTGGTCATTTTACTTACCAACAATTCAGTTGTCACCGTGGTGGTAAAAGACCTTTGGTGACAAAGAGACTTCATCCCAAGATATTAAATTGGACAATTTACACTTCCAGAACTTTCATCAAATAAAGGAGTAAAGAGCTTTAAAAGTGAGTTTCCATTTCGACATCCATGTTTTTGAAATTTCATGGCCATAGCTTCCTGGCATTCCTAACATGAGTTGACATCCTAACTATCCCATCTATATGGGAGAAATCTTCAGGGGCCCCACACTTAGATGGACAGCTATAAGCAATTAACAACTACTGAGAGGGAGAATCTGTCTATCTCAAGCATAAGCCTCCTAGTTTGTTATTCATTGCCAAGTGGTCAGTCCTAGAAACATACATGCAGCCAACACTGAATGAACTCAACAGTCGGTATTTATGTTTATTTACCTGTATGTATACATAACAACAATGGTTAAAAAAGAGGAAGCCATGATGAGGTCTGAGGGTGCACATGGGAGGGGCAGGAGGGAGAAGTAGAAAAATGATGTGATTGTATTTTAATTAAATAATTTTAATTTTAAAATAATTTTAATAATTTTAATTTTAGAATTCCTTACAAAAAAAGACATTGAGACCCAAAAAGCAAGTCCTTACTGATTAAAAATTTTGTATTGGATATGCTCAAATGTCGTCTTTGGAGAGAAGTATCAGAAATCTGCAGTTTTCAGCAAACACACCTATCAAATGCTTATCTGAAGCCTGGGTTTTTAGAGAGCATTGGTTTGTGAGGAGATGAAGGAAGCCACATTCCCATCAGAAAAGTCACAGCCCACCTCTTGGAGGGTCTCCTTCGGACTGGGATTTATTGCTGAAAGCTAACAGGTGTTTGAATTGATTGAGCTCAGAAGTCGAGCTCTCAGTACTCTGTGTGGTTGCTTAGCACTGCGGAGCTCTGTGAAGCCTGGTCCCACAGCCAATTTTCTAGTGAGAATGGATCTCAACTTTTATATAGCTGGAGTGAGCCACCTACCTATTCACTCCCAACATGAATGCTATTCACTTAGAGACAATAGTGTTCATGAGTTTTCTTTGGTTACATCATTTTTATGAGTCATTATCCACTGCATTGTCTGTTACCACCAAATTGACTCTCAGTGTCTTGAGGAATGAAAGCCAGTTTGAAATCTGAGGAAGTTATTTTGAAGTCATCCTCTACCCTCTGGTCCCCAAACTGACCCTTTTGGCTTACTGAATACCCATTTTACTTGAATTGTGATTCTGATCAACATACAGTGGAGAAACTTGGATTATGAACTAGAAAACACACACCTACGGTAGGAGGGTCAGATGCTCCGCAAGCAGGATACCCACTGCTGTCACTCACAGACATCTCGTGTTTATCAGTTTCGCTGATGGAAAGGGACTTGCTGGGGTCTATCCCCATTGTTAACTTCACAGGATTTAGAACAGTTGTGAGGGTCTTTCCAGGCAAGGCTCACCCTGAGTGAGCAGCTGGCATGACCTATGATTAGCCCAAGTCTGTGAGCTAGAGACTTTAACTGAGTAAAAAGAGAAAAAGTGGAAAACCCACTGGCTGAGCAACTGCCTCCATCCCTCTCTGTTTCCTGTCTGCTGTCACCTGTGAGCCACTGCCCCAGGTTCCTGCCCACCACACATGGAGCCGCTCTCCCCACCACGCCTTTCCTGTCTAACTCAGAAAGCTGACAGCACACACGCCTAAATTCAGCGATGGCATAAGCCCAGCAGCCATCCATAGCTTTTCTCTGTAATTCTTCCAGTGGAAAAAACCTCATCGTGCACCCCCTAGCTGCTTCTTGCTTTTGTGTCTTTTTATTTTGTAGCAGGGGTGGGGGGAATGACTTCTAGACAGCTTGATTTCACTCTGAAGTTCTTAATGCAGTCTCTCAAACCAGTGGACCTTATTCTTAGTGTTTGTAAGCATGTTAGTCTCTGCCATCCCAAGTTATAAACACCAAACAGTTTGAACTGATATGATGTAGGCACCGATTTGTGTTAAATTGGCCTTATTTTCTGCTGATTGCCTATGTCATCCTTCAACTTGGAGTACTCTATCCCATAGCTACCCTCATTCATCCAAGTTTACCCTTTGCTGTTTGCATCATGTTTTCATTATTTGTTAATTGCTTAGATTACTCGATTGATTGTGAATTCTGTACGGTCAGATACCATGTCTCAGACACTACTGTAGATCAGTTACTGGAGCTGTTGTGATATGTCATAGCGAAAATAGACGGTAGGCAAGGTTAAAGTGATGGGTAAGACAGCTACAGTTTCCAAGTGTTTAATCTACTGAAGAGTTACTAAAGCAATAAAATCCTATTCTATCTTCATCGGTTTCTGGTTTTGTTTGCTTAATCTTATTATGATTTGAATTTTTAATAATAAAAAATGACAAGATGGGCCCCTCTGAAGACCACCATGGAGGTCAGAGAGGAAGAACAGACAGGGGGTCTCCGTCTAACAGCATTGCAGCTTTATTAGCGTTGAAACAGTCTTAGAACTTTATGGATATTCAGTGATATCCATTTTTATGGATAAAAATGTGAACAAATTTTAATATCAAAAAGTTGCCTTGTTTCCTTAATTTTTCTTCATCTATACAAAGTCAATGCAATTCTAGCTTATGACATTCTAATGAACGTTTTTCCGTGTTGAACCACCACCCATGTAAGTCTTCCCTGCATCCACTCCAGTTCCTTCTTTGTCTCAGGGACTCATTATGGTTGAAGGTACATGGTGTTTCCTTCATCATTCTTACATCAAAACGTGTATTGCCTGGTGAGACAAGCTATCTTAGTGTTTCAGCAATTCTATCTTTAGAATAGACAGGACAATTGTCTGTTCTAGAAGGAAAAACAGGAAATTGGCAAAAATGCCTGATTCTACGCAGTATTACTTTAAAATGTGCATTCCCCATTAATATTACATTGGTTATTTCCAATTTCTGTTATACTACTGCTTATTCATTCAGCTTATTGCCTGGTATTAAATAAATATTTGTGACTGAGTATATAAATAAAATATTTGATAGACATGATGGCCTGAGTCAAATGTTAGACCACGCCTTCCTGTGGACACCCACACCCGATCCAGGCGCGCGCCTTCCCGAACGGGCCCACGAGAATGGACGACTGTCCTGAGGGTTTAAAGAGACACACACAAAAAAGAGACCTTGCTCATTTACCAAGAGTAAATGGCAACTTTATTAAACTCAAGTCGGGTATTTATAGAAGTGGGCAAGTGGGATCAAAAAGGCAAGGCCTCCTCCCAACAGAAGCAGGAAGGAGAATAAAGGCCCCAGCACCTCAGGCAGAATCAGCTGGGGGAGGCCAGGTGTGTGGAGCCCACTGCTAGAACCTTGAATACAGGTGGAATCACCATAACAAAGAGAGCCAGGTTCTTCCTAAGCTAACCCCTCAAGCCAGTGCTAGTGCAGAATCTCCAGGGAGCCAGAGGTCACAAGGCCCTGCGAATCGCCAGGAGAAGGGAAAAAGACCTTGGTACCTACAGTCAAATGCTAGCACATGTACAAACTTAGGCACAGCCATTTTAGTATAATTTCCCATATATCAAAACAAAGTTTCCAAGTGTCCCCAATTTATTAATCTATTAACTCCAGATGTTCAGAGAGTTTATAAAGTTGAATCAAGTTTAAAAATTGATAGCCTATGATCCTACCTATAAAATCAGACATTGGTATGTGCATGTGTCCATATTCCCTAGTGTCCATTAAAGTCACACTTACCAAGGTAGAGTTACTCCTTTATACTACCTATTACCATACATCCACAGACTCCACACATGTATATACTCATACATACACAAGAACATGTATGTGTGAATTTGTTTTGTGACACAAAGAACAACTGTTACCAAAATATATCATCCCCATCAATTACGTGATTTGAAAGAGTGAGTATGGTTATCTGAATGTGTTTCCTATTCTCCCATCATCACTTTCCATGTGCTACACTCAAAGCCGTCGATTCAAAGAGAATGATACCTCAGGATAAAATAGAACAATTGTTCAGTCTCTTCTGTGCACTTATAAACTCCATATAAGAACCTCAGTGATAGACAGTGAAGCAAAATGACAAAATATAACTGAAAGGGAACAAGTTGAATGTAAGAACATAAGAAATCTATTTGCTGCATTTTTAACTGGAAGCCCAGTCTCTGGGTACACAGGGAGAGATGCCACCTAAGGTGTTTTATAACTGGATCAGATAATCATGAGAAACATGAGCTGAAAATTAGGGAATCACAGGCTTACAAAAATAGCCTTGAAAGATGATGGATTCAGTGCTTCCAGTGTGTATCTAGAAGGAAGTCTGTGTTAAACCATGGATGTGCCGATTGTTTTACATCTACATACAGACATACAAAATGGCTCCTTCATAAAGAGTAGAAGAAGGTGGATTTGATGAGAGAAGCAGTTTATTCAAATAAACTTGAGTGATAGGAACTTTATAAGTGTATATCCCATAGGTACATGCAAAAAACTATGGACATTTAAGAACTATACATCCACAATATATAAATTCTATATAACTATTGATAATGAGATTAAGCATATTTTAATCCTGTTTCTCCTCCATCTACTACATATTTCTCAGAACCCTTTTATAAAGAAACTCTGTCTTATATTCTTCTTTTACTCCAATTTCCTCCCTCCATTATCACAGGTACATTCTCTAATGATAACCCTTGATCACACAGAATTTCTACCTAAACTACAGGTTGACATGGATATAGTACAGAACAAATTCTACCTTATATCTGCCCTGCATCTCTCAGCATGTTTTTAATATTGCTATATTTAGCATTATTCTATTTGATGAATATATCACACATCATTTATACATTCTTTCAACCCACTGAAGTGAGAGTTTTATGCTCCCAAAAAGCATATTCTATTACTCTAAAACAGCCAGGTGGTAGATGTTAAGCTTTGGCCTGGAAATAGAATCCATTGCTCTACAATTTCTAATTATTCACCCTAATTATGTGACATGAACCCAAATGGAAAACATTTTTATTGAATTTTCCCATTGAGTGTAAACTCCCTTGACACTTTCATGTGTTTCTCAGATGGCATATTCCTCAAATTTCCCCGCTGATTCTCTAGAGAATATAATGATTTATGTCCCCTTAAGTGATACTGTTTAAACAAATCATTTAAATACCCGGTCATTGTTTGAACAACACAACCCCTACCACTTATTCTGCCTAGTACATTTCATTAATGAAAAGTGACCCCATATCAGATTTTTTTCTCAGAAACATAGTTCCTATAAACAATTAACTTTATTTTTATTTCCAATTTTTATTTTTTTTTACATTTTTAATTATTTTTTAAATTTTCATTCACGATATTTTTTTTTCTTCCCCAACTTATTCATGACCCTCCCCCTTCCCACCCCTACTCACCGAAATTCGTGTTCACACTCTCTCTTAACACACACACACAGAAAGAAAGAGAATTGAGCTCATTTTGTTTTGGTCAACTACTCTCAAACATGAGGTCTACCATAGTATACAGTAGATATACACAGTGACACCCCCACTGAAGAAAACTGATTTTCCTTCTCCTAGAAACTATCAACTGCAAATAGTGTCTTGATTATAGGTGGAACTTTTTGCTCAATTCTTTTTCTCAGTGCTGGGTTTTTGTCCTGTTTCATGTCTCTAAGTGTCTCACTGACCAGCAAAGACTCAGGGCTGGGATGGTTCCTTCTTGCCACTACTACCTGACTGCCCAGTGTTGTTCAGTTGGGGTGTAGGAAATCTCCAGTTCCTGGGGAAGGAGCTCATCACTACCATTTTTTGTCAGCAGAGCCCTTAGTGGTTCTGCTGTCCTTGGTGGGGTGTTCAGAAAGTCCCAGGTCAGAGATCAACCCCCTGTTTTCTGTTGCTAGGTTGCAAATTGTTGGGAAATACCCATCTCTGGATAGGCTTCCTGCTTAACACAAGCAGTTAAAAGATGTCCTTCTTCCTATCCTGTGTCTAATCACCTCTTCTTTCTATTTTCTTGATCTTTTCTTGCATTAGTTTTAGTATCTGTAATTGTATTTAGCATCATAGACAGACAATCCTACCCCATGTTGTCTATATTCGGTCTAATATAATTCAAATGAGAGAATTCATTATAAATGTATATGAATTTTTACAATAAACTTCAAAATATAAAAAAGCTTTCTATAGGAATGAAAATATTCTAATTCATTATAAAGGAAAAAATCTATTTCTCAAATTTGATTCTCTCACTTATTTTCAACTGATTCTTGACAGCTTAAAACAGCTCTAAGATTGGATCAATTAAAATCGACCAAGACAGGCTAGAGAGGTAGTTCTCGGTTAAGAACTCTAGCTGCTCTTTTAGAAGGCCAGCTTGATTCCTAGCACCTGTATGGTGGTTCACAAGCATCTGCAATCCCAATTTCACGACTCCAATGCCATCTGACGACCTCTACCAGAAACCAGGCATGCACATTGTATACTAACATACATGCAGGTGAACCACTCATACACATAAAATAATAAAAATTAACCAATTAATATATGCAGCAAAATATTAATGTGCAAATTAATATAAACTAAACATATTACTATGCCTATTAATATATACTAATATGTCAATATAGTAATACATTTCCATTGTTGTCATTCTTACCATAGTGCACAGAACTCATCGTGCAGTCAGATGGCCCGGACAACATGAGTTCTAAGACTTGTTGAGTAGTCTTCTTTCTAGACAGTTTCCTTACATCTCAAGCATCTGAGTTTACCTCCTATCTATTTATTCAATCTTCACCTCATCTCAAAATACTGGGTTGAAAATAATATTAAGTGCCTGAATATGAATTCCGCACATCCTTTTGTATAGAAAAACATAAAATAATGACTTGGGACGCTTTTGAATGAGAAGAAATTCTATCATTTTTGCTTCTTAGGTGGGAATAGATATTAATTTTAGTCTTTCTCATGAAATATTTAGCCTTGCTTATCTTCCCTTGGACCATAGGACCAGTCCAGGTATTGCCAAAGCCTGTGCTAAGACCACCAAATGTCAGAAGCTTATGAAGGGTTTTGTGACAAGGTGCAAACAGTGGCAGGTCTTCAGAGAACCCTCTTCTCCCTGTTTTCATTGTTCCATTATGTGAAGTTCACTGAAGATCAATGCCTGTCTCCTCCATCTTCATCATTTTCATAGCAGTGCTATATCTGCCAGGGTAAAGGAATGGAGCTTTAGAAATATCAGAAGTACTAGAAGGGAATTCCAGTGAGTATTGAAAATCTGCCCACATTTAATTTTCAGCTGCTTAAAATATTCCTGAGTCCAAAAGGTTGGGGTAAGACAAAAGACTGCATTAACATGATACAAAGAAATGAACATACCAATTGAAGGTTGCAGGCTACATTCATAGTTAAACTTTCTGTTGCTAGACTAAAACAAATCAAGCTCACATCCTAAAACAAAACATTCTGTAGGCAAACCACACCCTGGGTGGAATCCCAAGTTATTTCCATAAAGGGAACTGAAACTTAGTTGTGTCCTTAGACTTTTGCTTGAGGTAGGAACAATTTCTCTATCCCTGGAGCACAATGTCTGGCTATTAGCCTCACCTATAGACAATAACCTCGAGAGGGCAGAAATCTCTCAGCAACACCTAGATAGAACCTTTGTTTGAGGTTGAAACACAATAACCTTGAAGGAACTAGAGGCAAGTTTGAACTCTCTGACTTTTGATCAACACAGAAACAGGCTCACATTTTCAGGCCTCCAAAGAATGTATAAGGATGGAGGCAGGGAAAGCACTGGACCTCAAATTCTTGATCAGTAATGAGAAAGATTACCAAGGCACACTGGGAGAAACACCTTCAAATACTGTGGAGTTTTTCTTCATGAAAACAAGATTAAAATATCATTATGATCTTTGTAACAATAGTGTGGCAAGAAAGGATGATGACAAATGCAGTTGAGTAGACAGGATTTTTAAGAGCTGTATATCAAAATTAAATATGGCTAGACACAAAATATACTTTTCTTTTTTCTTGGTGGACAAAGTTTTAAGAATTTTTAGTATGTTTATAAGTTGTGAAAGCAAAACCTATCGCAAGTTATCCCTTTAAGAGACAAGCCGTGAATTTTTGATATTAGATTCAAAGAATGGTAAAAATAAAATGCTACAGTTCCCCGAGTGGTGGCAGTGGGTAGCAGACCATGAGACTATGCTGCAGGTCTTGAAGTAGCGGCAGGCAGCAGGCAATAGATCCCTAGACCACAGTGGGTCACAAAGGCAGCCAGTCCCAGGCAGGGAGCCCGCGAATGACCAGTGGGCCATGAGAGCCAGTGGATCCTAGGCAAGGAGCCACGTGGCAGGTGAGAGACTGAGACAGATAGGTACATGAAGCAGAGTAAGGCTGGATATTTATTTAGTGGGTTATGGAGGGGGAAAGGAGGATGAAGAGAAGGGAGAGGAACAGAAAGAAAGGCAGAGAGAGAGAGAAGCAGAGATGGGGAAAGGAGAGAAGTGGGGAGAAGGGAGCTACTTGGGAAATGTAGCATTTTATTTTTATCATTACAGTATCATGTAATTTCTTTAAAAATTATTTGAATCTAATCTCAAAAACTCAGATCATTAAAATTCAAAACAATAAGTAAAGTAAAATAATTTTCTATATTACTCTTATTTAATTGTGGTTCTATAGTAACTTGTTTGAATGCAGAATAAGGTCATGTGTCTCTGGAGACACACTGAGAAGTTCAACCCAGCATTGAGACTTTTAATCTATATACAACTTATTTTGTAAGACTCAAGTCCTTTCCCTAAGCCTTTTTACAGACTTGAAAAGAGGAATAATCACTAACTTTCGAAAGGCATTATGGCTTTTGTCACTGTCATACAAGAATATAAACAGACTTTATTTTTAAAATTATGTAATTAGAAATCAGTAAAAGAAATGATGTCAGAATATCAATATATCCCAGAGGACCCAACTTGGGAAGTTTTTGAGGAAAAAGGGATGGCTGAGTAAACACTATTATTCATGGGGAATTGGAAATCACATTTGCATTCTGAAACTGAACGTCAAGAAAGTTCCATACTCAGAGCTTCCTGAGAGGATGTGGACGGTGAATGAGGAGTGAACCATGTACTACACCCATGTTCACTGTATCATACACATACACATGACTGATCAGATACACTTGACACAGTTGACATGCTCTCTGGTGAGTATTCACTCAGGTCTACATGGAGAACTATTAGAGACTTAAAATATCAGTCTGGACCTGAATAAGACAATAGAGCTTCCAGAATGTCTTATGTGACTTTTCTTTTTGCAAATGTTTGTGTGGTGTGCATGCATGTATATGTATGTTTGCATGTGTGTCTCACATGTGTACTAATACACATGTATATACATACACATATTAGTAGAGGTTAACATAGATTGCCTTCCTTAATAATTCCCTTTTTTATTTACTAAGGCAAGTTATTTCAATGAAAATAGATCTCATCAGTTCGAGGTAGCTAATCAGCTGGCTCTAGGGATCCCTTGTCTCTGTTTCCCTAGCACCAGGTCATCAACAGTCCAGTTTTTTTGTGATTGCTGGGGATTTGAAATCTAGTTTTTCATTTGCACACCATGCACTTTACATGCTCAGTCATATCTCAACTCCTTACATAATTTTGCCGACATATCATAATCTGTAACAATGGACCCCTTAAAAGGATTAGGATCCAAAAGTTCCCATTGCCATTGTTTGTTCTCAGTTTCATCATATAAAAGTATATTGATACCTTTAACAAGGTGGGGTTTCTGTCTGTCCTCTTCCAGCCAGTTCTTCCCAATGGTGCTGTATATATTTAGACTTTGTATCATAGTCTACTCAATGTCACTATGTCAAAATACCAAAAATATATAAAATATCAAAATAATATAAAGGTAAGAGAAATCTGTCCTTCACAGATCTGGAAGTTGGGAGGTCTAAGATCAAGGCAGCTTTGTGAAGTTCATAAAGGGTGCTTCCTGCTTCCAGCACAGTACCTAGATGCTACCTCCCATGGAGAGGAGGAAAGTGTGATGGAAGAACGGCATGGGCAAAGGAGGGATGTACCCCTTTTATTGTGCCTTTTATAGGGGCATCTAATTTTACTTATGAAAATAAAGCTCTAGTGATCCAATCACTTGACAAGACCACAACTCTTGAGAGAGTCACAGTGAGGATTAGATTTCCACATTGATTATTACTGGGGAAATGCACTAAAAGAAAGCATTCTGCCTGGTTTCCTAAAATACATATTCTTTTTACACAAGCATACATTTGTCCCGTCTCATCAGCTTCTTAGATCTTTTCTTGTCATTACATCATCTTAGAACTCTGAAACCCAATGCTTCATTGAATCATGCACTCAAATGAGACTCAATGTTTAATTCATCCTGAGACAAATTCCCTCTAATTGTGAGCCTGTAAAAGCACACAACTTCTATGCTTTTAAAGTACAGTGAAAAATAAATAAAGGATACACATTCTTACTCCAAAAGGAAGAAACAAGAAAGGAATAACATGTTCCAGATAAGTTCAAAACACAATAGGCCACACAATATTAAATGTCAAGACTTTGTATTAAGTGTCATAGCAGTACAAAGATGGGACACAAGGATGGGATCCCTCAAACCAGTAAGTCCATGGGCTGTATAACTGAATATTCTTGATGTCAACTTGTACTCATCACCATTGTCAAACACATGTTCCTTTATTCCTTCCTTATCTTGATTGCTAATATTAATGCTCGGAACACAACATGATATTTCAAACAACAATAAATTCCTAACAGAATGACTAAGAAAGGGTTAAAGCAGCCATAGGATTTAAAAGGGCCTACTAAAGGGAAGAAGAGACGGTCAGTGTACGTGAAAGGCAGTCACTGCAAGCACTTAGATATTTTATTTAAAATACTCTTAATCAATTTACACAATATTGGTGTTTATTATAAATTTTTAAGCAAAATATATTTTTGTTGATTCTTCCCCCCCTTTTCTCTCATATAATAGTGGGGGTAACTTTGAGTCAACATAGGACAAAAGAGACAAAAGACAAACTTCCTTCATCAAGTCCTCTTATTGGTGATTAAGTATGAAGATTTAAATTTTGGGGAAAGGACAAAAACATTCAAGTCATGTTACTCTATATTCTAGAGAGCCCAGCAGAGACTACAGCTTTGAAGCTATTTAATTCACTTGGTGAGACATCATCCATGCTTGTTATAAAGCCACAGTGAGAGGAAACTAACTGACAGCCTTTGAGCTAGCAGTTAGCAGCATAATACTCAAAAGACTAGGAAAGCAAACTGAAAGCAGACTTTAAATAAGAGATGATTAAAATTATTATATATCTTGAGACCATAGTCATTTTTTCAACACATCCTTAAATAATAGGGTTAAAATAAATGGCAGGAATGGTGTCTAAACACAATCCAGTTTTCAAATAATCTTTTAATTTATTTGATAAAATTTAATGGTGTAGGAGGTCCTTCTATATTTGTGTTGATTTCATTGGTTGAATAAAGAAGCTGCCTTGGCCTTTTGATAGGGCAGAAATTTAGGTAGGCATGGAAAAGAGAACTGAATGCTGGGAGGAAGAAGGCAGAGGCAGAGAGCTGCCATGGAGTCACCAGAGATAGACATGCTAAATCTTTCCTGACAAGCTACAACCTTGTGGTGACATACAGATTATTAGAAATGGATTAAATCAAGATGTGAGAGTTAGCCAATAAGAGGCTAGAGCTAATGGGCCAGGCAGTGTTTAAATGAAGACAGTTTCTGTGTGATTATCTCAAGGCTAAGCTAGCCAGGCAGTGGGACACAGCCTGCCACTTCTCCTCATACAACAATTTAAATATCTTGATACTCAAGTCAAAACAGCTAAAATGAATAAAACAAATGACAACAAATGCTGGCAAGAATATAGAGAAAGGGGAACACTTATCCATTGTTGGCAGGAGTGAGAACTGGTCTAGACATTATGAAATGAGTGTGGAGATTCTTCAAAAAGCTAGAAATAGATCTACCATATGATCCAACTGTACCACTGATGGGCATACACTCAAAGGACTCTTCATCTGACTATAAAAATACATGTTCATACATGTATATTCTGCTTTACTCACAACAGTCAGAAAGTGGAAGGGGATAGAACAAAGGAGGTATGAAAGGGAAAAGAGTAGTAATGGAAAGGAAGGGTAAATGGATGAAGATGGGGCAGGGTAGAGGAGGGAATACAGGGAAAGATGACCAACAGTAAAGAACTTTTAAAAATCCACATGGAAATCTACATGAATACACATGTAACATATGGGTAAAATGCTGGTACCACATAAGAGAAAAACAGTACCTCTCCATGATATTATACACTATCAAATAAAATACATCTTGTCCCTATTTTCAAACTGTTTGACTGTGGGACCCTATGTGTAGAGAGAGGGCCACTTGTTCATTCCCGGCTGCTTAGACTCCCAAAATAATCACACAGAAACTGTATTAAATAAATCACTGCTTGGCCTGTTAGCTCTAGCTTCTTATTGGCTAGCTCTCACATGTTAATTTATCCCATTTAATTTAATCTGTGTATCATCACATGGCTGTGGTTTACCAGGTAAAATTCTGTTCAGCGTCTGTCTCTGGCAGGGTTACATGGTTTCTTCTTACTCTACCTTTTCTGCCAGCATTCAGTTTAGTTTTCCCCACCTAGCTCTACTCTACCTTATCACAGAGAACACAAGTTCTATGGGAATAGCCAACAACTTTCTGATTGAACTTAAAACCTGCTTCACAAGTGAAATTCATGTCTGGTACTGTTACGTTGGCCAGAACCTGTGGTTTGATAGGCCATAGATCCTAGAGGAGAACCTAATACTATTTTTCAGCCAAATGGGCATACTGATAAACCATCCCCTAAGTTATTATCTTTATAACCATAGATTAATACATCTCTCAATCATCATCAGATATAATTCTTTTGTAGAGGCCCACACCCACCATGTGCAGTGAATAAGAGACTGTTGAGTGCTCAGTTTTAAATATTTATATCACATTTACACCACCTCCCAGTGCTCAAAAATCATCATAAAAATTGGGACAGAAAGAGTGTAAGAGTCGGGATTTGTGGATATCAGCAGTGAACCAGTTTCTATTGAACCTGACAAAGCTATCACAACACAAGAGCTCAGAGAAGCCCTAACTACATGCACAAGACTTATACAAAATCAAACCAGACAAAATCCCAGTTTGGATGGGTAAGTGGTTCATAAAGTCTCACCCTTAGTGACGAACATATTGGCAATTGATGACCAGGAATTGGTTTTCTTCACAGATGGAAGCCCTAAGAGGCTAACCATACTCCAGAAGTAATAGATTTTCTTACACTGGAACATATGTAGGTCACACTGAGTGAACACTGTGGTTTTTTTTAAAAAAAAATCATGATATTAAAAGAGAAAAGTGGTAGAGAGAGATACAGGAGGAATTGAAGAGGAGGGAATGGAGTGGGTTTGATTAAAATATATTATATGCATGTATGAAATTTTCAAGTAATTCTCAAAAGAAAGTTAAAATTTTATCAATGAAGTATATAGATGCCAAAGCAATATATAATAAATATATGAATAAATTTTTTTGTTACTTAAACTATCATTTTTATTTATAGAAGTATAATTTATGGAAAAACCATAAAAAATTTATAATAGAAACCACGAAAGCTATATTTTCTTAATTGTATCTTGAAAATTTAAGTAAATTATAATTTATTCTATTTAATTTTATTCAGCAAATCAGTGAAGTTAAATATGACCTAAACTAATTTGATTTGACTATGGTTTCATTTATTCAAAATATATTATTAGACATAGGAGAAAACCAAAATAACTTGCCCTGACATTTTCACAAATCTTAGCAGAGGGTAATACACAGAGACGATGATTCCAAGTTTTGCAATTAGGCTTACTTTTAACTTAATAATCTTAAAAATGTTACAGTAATCTCTATTTTGTTGTGACAGCATATATTCTTCACAATCTCAAGCAAAAAATGAATCTCATTTTTCAATTTTGAGACAGGATCTCACTATGTGGACCAGGCCAGACTTAAATTCCTCTTGCCAATACCTCCTTTCTGAGGGTCCTCAGTCTCCACGAGTGATTCTTTTGGATTTAGTCCTAGTTTAGCTTAAGTTTGGAAAGGAAACATACTATATGTCTTACTGTGCTGGAGACTCGAGGATTTAATATACCAGCTTTCCCAGTTTTAGTTTACAGTGAATTACAGAGGGGTGTGTGTGTGTGTGTGTGTGTGTGTGTGTGTGTGTGTGTGTGTGTGTGTATGTTTAGGGGGTATGTTATGGCCAGCTATTTTTGGATGTTCTTATGTTCTTAACTCATAGAGGTGGGGAACTATAAAATTCCAGTTTCAGTTCTTAAATTTTTAACCTCATAAATTAAATGGCTCAGATATACAGATATTAATGAGATAAGAAAATCCCTGTCTAAGAAAAGTTTAATATTTTCCTTGTAGTTAATTAAAATAAATCTAAATAAATGTAATTGTGTTGGAAAATTGATATATAAAATTATAAATTTATATCATTCAATTATATATCTCTTCTTATGTTATTAAAACACAATAATTAAAAGTAGCATCATGGGGGAAGCTCCCCATTTTTATCACTTTCTCCTTCAACCTTCCCCAAAGAGAAGACAGTGCTAATCAGATTGTCACATGCCACCATCTAACAGACCAGACTAAACTTTATTGTAGAAGGAGAAAGCCTTCCCAGCACCCATGCCAGCTCACCCTTGCCTCCTCTTTTGTCACATGGTAGGAATGGCATGGGAAATTTCCTGTATCAATATGCAAGTAGAGTTATACTTGTTGTGGAAAATTTATTTACACTGTAAAGGTATGTCTCTAACTTGCCTTCTGATTGGCTTAATAAATACCTGAATGACCAAAAGCTAAACAGAATAGGATAGGAGAGATTTCCAAGAAGAGAAGGAATCTAGGCACACAGAATCACCAGCCACATGTGAAGAAATCAGGATGGGTAGTACAAAGATAAGGTAATGAGCTTTGTGGAAGAACATAAATTAAAAAAGTTGGTTAATTTAAGTAATTAAGTAAGTAGCATTAGGGATTGATTTGCTGTGTCTTTGCACAGCAGGATAGTTAAGCAACATCCTCCAATCTTGTTATAAAGAAACTAATAAGTTAATGACTCTCAGGAATTAACAGCTTCCTAAAGAGTTACACCATCACACTGCTAACATTCCAACATGCAAATTTTGAGGAAAACCAAAACACAAAACACATTCCATTCCTCCAAGTTCCTTCATTCTTTGTCTGTGATTATCTGTAGGCATCAGGATTGTAGGGTTAATGTCTATAACATTATTCTTACTTTTCATAACATGGAAATGTGTGCCCATTTTCAGTTTTCTGAAAAATGTTTCCTAGTCTACAAATTTTCAACATGAAATTTCCTTTAAGACAAAGCCTAATAGTTACTTCTGTAATCAGTTTTACTGAAGATGGAAAACTGAACTACAAGATATTTTGCAAGACCTTTGCCTCAAGTACTCAGTTCCATTTCTATGTTTTATACTCTCCTTTAAATTATTCTTAAAATTTAAATAAAGAAGTGCCATATGCTCTAGCTATACCATTCCTGAACATATAGTCAACAGAAGGAATTAAAATCAGCTAATGACAGAGATACTTGTATACTCACTCATGTGTACCCAAAGTTAGCTAAGTTACGAAACTGGTCTAGGTAACCAGCAATTAATGATTACATGGATAAAATAGAGTGTAAATACTCATGGAGCATTGTTCAACCCTGAAGAAAAGCAAAATCATGACATTTTCTAGAAATTGGATGGCACAGAGTATATTACAAAGACAAATGTCTTGTTTTCTCTTATATGGAGTTGACAGATTTTATTTCAAGAACAACATGAAAATAGAAGATATACTATCTTGGAAGAAGGGAACTCATGGGGACTAGGGGCAAGAGTGCATATCAGTGGTGGGTATAGTCAAAGTACATACATACATACACACATACATACATACATACATACAGTAAAATCTCAGGACAAAACCATTGTTGGTATGATTAATTATGCTGATAAAGAAAAATGTGAAAATTGTTTTGGAGAATATACACAGAAACTAATTGTTGAACGTTTCTGTTGTTTACAAATTGCATTACTCCTTTTATTTGCTCTGTTGTCTCCTGTATAACCAACACACATTAATGTAACCTTTAAAGTGTCAGGATTTGGGGGCAGCATTTATTCCAATATGACTCTTTTTTCAGCTATTTATGTAATAATGTTATGTTCCTCTGTGGACTTCCTTTGATATTTCTTTTGTAACTGTATATATAGCTTAGATTTATTCCAAGATACAAGAGGGAGCCATTCAAGTGAGTTTTATCAAAGCTATACCATAGAAAGATAAGTCTTGCACAGGATGAGGCATTAACATAGCTTTCTGGAAGATGAACTCATAAAAGTAAATGTCTACATCAACATTCATTTTAACCATACTTCCAGAATATCTACAGGATGTTTAGAAGGAATAGACAGGTGTTTATAATGCACCCTGTAATTGAACACAATGGTAATAAATGAACAGTTTCAGATTTAATAAACATCTGAATAAACTCTAGTAAAAACAGGAAAAGTGGGAGGAAACATTATCAGATTAAATAACCATGCAAATTAAAACCAGGTGCATGCAAGGAGTACTATGAGAACTCTAAATCTAATCTTTTTTTATTAACCAAAATACAATTAGACAATCATGTCCTTAGTTATGGTATTTTGAATCATGAGAGATTTTTTTAAAGATAGCATTAAATTTTGTTCTAAAAATTGACAGTTGCGTATGTATATATTTATATATATTGTTGTGTATATATGTTATACACACCACACACATACACACACATACATTTTTCAACCTTTTTCTACATTTCTATATTTAAATAAAAAAAGAAACTTATTGAATGTTCTGGAATTCCACCCTCCCTACTTTATTTTCTTTTTATAGTTGACTGTGCAATTAATAATGATTTTAACACCATGCAATAACCATTCTACTAATTTACTCTTCAATTTAGTCTGTTGACCAACACATAAATGATGAAGAGCAAATTTTCTAATTTAAAATGGGGAATCATCATGTTACCAAGGATGTTCAATGAAAATAAAAGTATTTTACCTCAGCATAATGTTAATTTGCCTTTGATGGATATTGTCCAATTTCAATTTTTGAATGTGTGCTCTGTTTTTTAGGATTTTGATTACTTCTTAAAATAAAGATATTTACAATATATTAAATTGCCCCCAATGATTTTAGTTCATTGCATACTAGGGAAGAGGTGACCAAATATTGTCTTAGTAGACCAGTAGATCAGAGTAGCATCAGCCCATGCTTAAATAAAAGGTTTCCTGAAATAAAAATCTAGGAATATATATGGTCAAGAATTTAAAAGACCTCTGTGATGAATTTTTAAATAGCTTAAGAGAATAAGACAGACAATAGGAAAAGAAAACACATCTAATGTTCATGGATTGGTAGACTTAAATTGTGAAAATAACCATCTTACTAAAATCAGATTACAGAGAAAACACAACCTGGATCAAAATTCCTATGTCATTCTTGTCATCCTTCCCATAAACAGAAAAGAAATTCCACAGCATTCATAAAGACTCCAGATAGTCAAAGTCATCTTGAGAAAAAAAAATGTTGGATGAATTAACATACCAGACTTCAAGCTATATTACAGAGCTATTGTAACAAAATCAGCATAGCATTGGAACAAAAACAAGCTGTACATCAATGGGGAAAAAATGGAAGGCTCAAATACAAGTATAGCCGTCTGATATCTGACAAAAATGTCAAAAACATACTTTGAAGAAAATACAGTATTTTCAACAAATGGCACTAGGAAATCTGGATATTCACATAGGAAAGATTGGCATAACTCCAAGTGAATCAAAGGCCTCAACGTGAAGCCAGAAATGCTAGTGGTTGCACATCCCTTTAATCCTAGCAGATGCACTCGTTAACCATAGAGGCTGGACAGTAGTGGTATATGCCTTTAATCCTAGCACTAGAAAGGAATATAAGAAAGGAGGAGACAGGCCACATGCTCAGTCACATTCTTAGGATTTCTGGAGGCAGGATCACCATTTCAGTTTGATGTAGAGCTAAGAGCCAGTGGCTACCTATATTGCTTCTCTGATCTTCAAGTTGAACCCCAACATCTGTCTCTGGGTTCTTATCAATCATGCTTCAAGGGAGTTCTCAAAATGGGAAACAATAATAGATATAAAATATTTTAGGTGTTTTTATTATATTTTATATTATTTAAAGCAATGTTTAAGTTTACATGTACTTTGGTTATATTCTACCCCTTCCCCAAGTCCTTCCAGATCTTTTCCCTTTCTCTAGTGAGAATGCTAAGATCAAGAAAACAACTGACAAAAACTGCTGGTCAGGATGTGATCAGAGATACAACTACTATGGAAGTCAGTGTAAATTCTCAAGAAGCTAAAAATGGATTTACTATATGAGCCAGCTGTACCAGTTGTATCAGTTATTTTTCTGTTACTGTGATTAAAACACCATGACCAAGTCAATTTATTAAAGCAAGAGTTCATATTGGCTTATGGCTCCAGAAAAGTCAGAGTGCATCACAGCAGGGAGGCATTACAGTGATATGCAAGCATGGCAGTATGAGCAGGAAGTTTAAAGCTCACACAAAGTCAAAACATGAAGCTAAGAGAGCAAACTGGAAGTAGGAAAGGCTCTTTTATCGTTAGGCTTATCCCTAGGAATATACTTCCTCCATAAGCCTGTACTACCTAACCATCCCCAAACAGTACCATATGAGGGACAAGTGTTCAAATGTCAGAAACTCTGGGGACACTTTATTCAAATCACCACATCACTGATTGGCATATACCCAAAGTTTGACATCTTTCTTCATAAATACTTGGTTAACCAAGTTCAGTGTCACTCTGTTCTCAATATCTAGGAAATGGAAATAGCCTAAAGGTCTTTCAGCTAATAAACAGATATTGAATTATGATACGTATATACAATAGAATGCTATTTATCTCTAGAGAAAACCAAAATCATGAAATGGATAGGAAAATGGATGGATTATAAGACTACTATACTGACTGACATAACTCCAACCTGGAAAGACAAATGCCACATGCTCTCTCATTTCCGGTTCCCAGCTCTGAATCTATAGATGTAAAAGTATAACCTGGAGTAATGACAGAAGCAAGGAAAGTACAAAGGAACCATGAGAAAAAAGATAGCTCTAGAGAGGGGGATATTTTTTCTAGTTGAGTCTAGAGAAACAGCTTAGCAGTTAAGAGCCCATACTGTTGGGCAGATGATCTGAGTTCAAGTCCCAGTACTTTTATCAGGAGACTCAAACAACCAGCTGTGACTCCAGCTTCAGGACGACCTGAGACCTCTGTCCTCCATGGGTGCCAACACTCTTGCAAACCTTCCCCCACACATACACCCATGCACATTTGTACAATCGAAAATTAAAAATAAACATTAAAAAAATTCCAAGAAAAACTCAATTCATTACCACAAGTGAAACGATAGATAATACATTTAAACAGTTACTAATCTTGTTTCTTCCCATAAATATTTCCTGAAAGCTGACCCCTTGAGGATGGATTTAAGGTCAAAATTCAAAATCCAGGAAGAATTGAGGATTTAGTGGTGTCAGTTAATGGGAATGTACTTACTCAGCATACCCAAGGACCTGGGGTTGAAAAGTAGAAGCACAAACAGAAGAAAGAACAAAAAAAGGCAGAAATTGAAAAACTGCACTAGACATTGGTATTGGGTTTAAAATAGGCATGAGCAGGCTCACATTTTATTTTTACCATAAATAATAAAGAACAGTTGTGGAGTCCACTCCCAGTGGATACATCTATCTATAAAACACTCTAGCACCAAAGGCTAAGGGAACACGGTGGAAGGGGGAGTGGAAAGGCTTAGGAGTCAGAAGATCAGGACATTTGCCATGAAATTGTGTCTCTTAGTCACATCAGAAGCTACACCTGTAGTCTCAGCAACATTATGGTCGAAATGTGAACTAAACAAGAATGACAACAAAAACATCCCAAACTAGTTGAGGAAAATTCCATAGGCCCCAACCATAGACAAAGAACCAAAGGCAGTGAAGTACAATTGGGATCAGGAAATAACACAATTGGCTCCTCAGTGACAAATGGTTAATTATGAAAAATGCACATACAGATGATATTATATAGACTCAACAAGTCATATTTAGGAATATATATGTATATGTTCAAAAATAAATAATGAACAAAAGAGATCATGGATTTGAAGGAGAGTGGGAGAGGTTTTGTGGATCCTTAGAACAAATGGGAAGGAGAAATGTTGCAGGAAATTGTCTATATTCTGTCAATTATGTTTTAAATAAATGCTGATTGGCCAGTAGCCAGGCAAGAAGTATAGGCGAGGCAACCAGACAGGAAGTAGAGGTGGGTCAATGAGAACAGGAGAATTCTGGAAAGAGGGAATCTTCCCTCTACAGTCCTGTACAGACACAGAAAAAGCAAGAGGTGACGATGCCACTGTTAAAGGTACTGAGCCATGTGACTAACACAGATAAGAATAATGGGTTAATGTAAGTTATAAGAGTTAATAAGAAGCCTGAGCTAATGGGCCAATCAGTTTATGATTAATGTAGACCTCTGTGTGATTTCTCTGGGACTTAACAACTGCAGGATGTGGGCAGGACAGAAACTCAGACAACAAATTAGAAATAAAGAATGGCTTCTTGGTAACAGCAATTTCTCAGGTCTGCTCTGCTTGCTAGGGGCAAGCGCTCTCATTTAAGAGAAGCTTTCTGAGTCAGGATTAGCTGCAAAACCTGGCAGCTCTTTTAAGAGGTCCTGCCACAAAACACTTAAATGGTATTGATGAAAAGCTGACAGCATGTTTTTTTTGTTTTCAGCTGTAGCAGAAAAAAAAAGCCACACTGTTTAAAAATACCAGCTTTCTGAGCCGTCCTGACAGTGCAAACTCTGATTCTTTCAGGCAGGATGTTCAGCTACAGAGCATTTGAATGAGGTTTGTGAGCAGACTGCTGGAACTTGAAATGCCATAGAGTTGTGACAATAAACATGGCTCTGGCAGGCACCTCCGCCATGAGTCTGGAATCTCAGAAAGCTTAGTAATAGGCTGGATCCAGCTCCAAATCTATGACTTTAAACCTACCCATATTGCTTAGCAAATTATAGACTCATGTGGTCAGAAAAAGAGAGAGAGAGATAGTAAAGATAGATTCAAAGACAAAAAAAAAACTCTAAATGGTTTACAGTGTGTTAAAAATATATGCAGGCTTGGGAGAGGAATGAAAAAGGTTAAAGACCTTAAATTAAAAAAAGAAAGAAAGTAGTTGGGTGTGGTGGTACATGCCTTTAATCCTAAACTTGGAAGACAAAGGCAGGCAGGCCTCTGTGAGTTCAAGGTTTGGTGGCACACACCTCTAATCCCAATGCTTGGGAGGCAGTGGCAGGCAGATCTCTGTGAGTTCAAGAAGAGCCTGGTCTACAGAGGGAGGTTCAAGACAGCCAAAGTTACATAGAGAGCCTGTCTCAAAAAACCAAAAACCAAAAATTTAAATTAAAAGAAATAGAGGTTAAAATAAAGCCACACAAGATAGGTATTTTGAAAATACCTTGACTTCAAAATTGAAGTCAAAAGGTACGTTACTTTGGAGAAAAGAATTTACTTTTGTTTCCACAGGAAATGAGAAGTTGTGGATTCATTCTGAGTTAAGAAAAATCAGGTTTGATCAAAGAAGACCACCTGAGAAATCTCTGGTAGGAACGGATGGCCCAGATGTCTGAGTTCTATATCCAGAAAAGATTCAAGACTGCTGCCTGAGATGATGAAGCCTCAAAGGATACCCCAATCATAACTTGATCATAATTCTAAATTTTCTTTAGGTCCCCATAAGATTATCAGTGCTCCCAACCAACAGAAAGTTGCCTGGGAAACTATGTTCACATTTCCAAAAAAATGAACTATGAATGTTCCTGTTTTTTTTTAAGAGGGGGAAGTGGTATGGGACAATTGTCTAAATTCTGTCAATTATGTTTTAAATAAATGCTGATTTATTTAAAACATAGCCAGGCAAGAAGTATAGGCAGAACAACCGGACAGGAAGTAGAAGCGGGTCAATGAGAACAGAAGAATTCTGGAAAGAGGGTAGTTCCCTCTGCAGTCCTGTACAGAAACAGAAGAAGCAGGATGTGATGGCCTTGCTGAAAAAAGTATTGAGCCATGTGGCTAACATATACAAGAATAATGGGTTAATATAAGTTATAAGAGTTAATAAGACACCTGAGCTAATGGGCCAATCAGACAGACAGATAGATCTTTGTTTTGTTTGGATTTGCCATCAGGCTATAATCTGTTAAGCCATTGGCTGAAACAGCTTTATTCACCAATAAATAAAAGAAATACACATACAGAAGTACATCCCACATCACTGAAATAATGTTCTGCTTTCTTTTTTAAAAAGAAGACAAAATTGACATTGCAGCCTTTATTCAGATGTGGGGGACAAGAGGAAGGACAGAATAAAATAATGACAAATTTTCTTCCTTCACATTTTCTCTCCTATTCCTTTCCATTCTCTCTCTCTCTCTCTCTCTCTCTCTCTCTCTCTCTCTCTCTCTCTCTCTCTCTCTCTGTCTTTTAAAGTTTGAATCTTTAATCTAAACTTTACAATCCCTTGAAGTCATAGTCTTCTATGTAGCCCGGAAATCATTTTGACAAGGAGAAGTCACTTTACCTTCTGTACTTGGGGTGAATCTGCTATTAAAAATAACTACAGCCTATTGCCTTGCCAAGCTATTTCAAGTATCCTCAAGTGTGTAATCAAAGGAGACAGAATACTGATGCCTTTAAGGACATTTGCCCAAAGTATTCCTTGACCTTACTTAAGGATTAAAGATGGAGTTAGACAAAACATTTCTTACAAAATGAAAAAAATAACTAAGGAGAAATGTCCTCCAAAGAAATTCTATGCTGCTGTGTAAATGTTGAGACAATTATTATGGATTTTATGTTGGATGATCACAATTCAAAAAGAAAATTCTCTTTACTATAATAGAGTTCATGGAGCAGAAGAAATTCAATGTAAGCAGTGTCTAGGAAAACAATGTGATTTCTTTTTGCCTAGTAGAAATACATTTTTTTAAAGTTATAAAGAAGTCAGAACCCCAGAATACTTTTGGTTGATTTATACAATGCTTCATCTCTTAAGGAAAGCAATGCAAAATACCTCACAAAACTAAAGGCAGAAATATGATATGATCAAACAGTTCTATGCCTGGATATGTATCTAAAGAACAGAAACTGAATCTTGAAGAAGTCTTTTTGCATTCACAGTTATTGAACTATTATTCACAGTGCTCAATATTGGAAAAAACCTGAATGCCCATCATCTTACTAATAGATTTTAAAATGTGATATATACAGCCAAAGATACAGCATTCATCTTTTTGAAAAGAAAAGGATGTCTTGCTAAGTGAACATGCGTCAATCTTAAAGGTATTGTGCTAAGTCAAACAAGCCAGTCACATGGACAGATGCTGCTTGGTTCCATTTTTATGAGATCCATTAAGTCCTCAAATTCTGAGTGACCATAGTGGTTATTGGGAACTGATGATAACTGAAAGGGAAATTATATCCTACATGTGTAATATCTCAGGTCTACAAAATAATTAAATTCTAAAGATTTCTTACTCAAAGTTTTTATTGTGTACAAATCAGAATTTGTTGTTAACAAATTTTATATTAGAATTGATCTCAAGAAATAACAGAGACAATGGAGTACAATCTGGTCAGAACTAAGATTCCATTCTGAATTCAAACAGCACTACTGGGTTTCCTCCCTCTCTACCCACCCTAAAATTAACTTTGTCTTTTACAATTAAGCAGTGACTTATTTTAACCTATTCCAGCTTATCCATACACAAGAGAAGGTGACCTTATGAGCTTCCCTTCACTTGTAGAACTCACTATAGAATGAAAGAACTTTTTGCTACCAATAACCACATATAAAATCCCAGGAGATTATACCTGGTCTAGATTTTGTGATAGATAAAACAGTATTTAGCAGCAGTAACCAGAGGACCAGGGTGGGTACAAAACTGTAATGGCCTGAGAGAATTGTGTAGTATATGTCAGTTTTCAAAAAGAAATAAGAGGACTGTACTTGTTATCCAACAAATGGGAAGCAGAGCATAGGGTAGACTAGAACAACACAAGAGGTCCATTACATTTCAGTTGAGTACATGTGAAGAATTTCTCCAATTTGAGCCATAAATGTCCAGACTAATGACCGTGTCATTTCCATATTCTAGTGGGCCATGTCAATGCCATGCTACTATTAAAAAGAACAACTAGAATAAATGGGCTCTTTGGGTTGTTTAAGTTATTACATTCTGTATTATTTTTTTAAGATAAGGGTACAGGAGGTGTGTTATTATATGTTATTTCATTCTGGTCATTGAAAATGTTTAATCCATTTCCTACTCTGCTAAAAGGTGACTTCATTCAGTAGAGCTTTTTGCCTATTTTCAAATTTCAAGTGATCTCCTCTGCTCCTTCTCTAGTCACACAAATTTCAGCTGTCTTCTCCCATCATTTGCTTATGGATATGACTCTCACAATGCCTTCCTCATAGCAGCCATAGTGAAGGAGCTACAACTATGCAATGGAATAAAAATGAAAATGTATTAGTGATTTTTTTTCAGTCTTGGTAGACTCCATTTGTCTGTTAATGTCAAAATAAATATTCCAGAAGGTAGTAAAGCCCAATGAAAATTGAGTGTGTATTTTTGCTTTTGTATGATGGTAGACAGTTCTAACAGGTCAAGAATACACAAAATTAATTGTATATTATTCACTGTTACTTCTGTAAAGGAGATGACTTATAGACTTTTCTGTTTTTAGTTATTTTTGTTCCTCTACTTAATCAAAGAATTATTTTCCTTAATTGTTTACTGAGGTTTCTGTCTCACTTGGTCCTGCAGTCATTCAGTCCCAAAGAAAACACAAAGGTCTACATTAATTATAAACTGGTTGGCCAGGTAGCTCAGGCTTCTTATTAGCTCTTATAACTTATATTAGCCAATTATTCTTGTCTGTGTTAGCCATGTGGCTTGGTACCTTCTTTGGCGAGGCAGTCACATCTTGCTTCCTTGATGTCTGGCTTCCTCTGTGTCAGGGTGATGACTGCAGACTGATTTTCCCTCTTCCCCAAATTCTCATTACCCCACCTCTATTTCCTGCCTGGTTGCCCCTCCTATACTTCCTGCCTGGCTACTGGCCAATCAGCATTTATTTAAAATACAAGTGAGAGGGTTCACACGATTGTCCCAGAGTATTAAATTATTTTCATAATTGAATTTGGATGATTTTTACAGAAAATCATTTTTACCACATATAAAATTTATTGGAAATACTTTAACCATTGCAATTAAATCTCAAGCCAGAAAAATTCTGCTTGTTCTTCTCTAGTATTCTTGATTACCATGAGAGAAAATAATCATTAATATAAACAAAGTTTAGAAAGAACAACTAACACTAAATGTTTTTGAAACTACCTTATGGAAACAGTATTGTCGAGAGCTCCCAAAATAATACATATACAAATCTAAAAGGAGTTTAATAAAATTACCCTATCACAGATGAATAATACCTCAACTAGTTAACACATACCAGCAAATAAAAACCCCAGAACCAGGAATGGATTACCTCTTTTTGAGCTGTTAAAAAGTATGGCTCTATAGATCACCAAACATTATAGGTTACTATCAATGCTCTTGATCACCCCTTTGAATCTGGTGATAAGACTCATTGCTGAAGATACCATATAGTTGAGTTGCAGAATATGGATAAGTTAAGCCTTTTTTTACCTGGAAGCTACATCCCTTTCTAACTAGTTTTCACAGTGACATAAAGTGCTTTGCATACTACCAGAAGAGAAGAGTAATCAGTAACTACTATCATCCAACTGTGAATTCTGAAAGTTACAGTAACTCCTGACCTGACAAGGTATAATCTCCAATGCAATGCTGGCTTGAATGTTCTGGTAGTAACCAAACAAGTTCATGATCAGAAGTTCACACCATGAGATGAGAAGTCATACCTGGTACCATTAGCAAGTCCAAGAACCTGTGGCTAGAGAGATCACAGGCTCTAAAGAGAATCTATTACTAATTATTCTGCTAAAGGGAAATAGAATCAAAACAACTTCTAATGACTTATTGCTATGCCCAATAAGTGCATCTCTTAATACTTAACAGAGAACAATCTTGCAGTAGATGGCAATTAGCACAGAGACCTTCAACCAGTCAATATGCAGAAAATAAGATAGCATGGAATACTCAGTCCTAACTGATATAGACTTATCAGACCTCCACCCAAGGCTTGTGGATCTTCTTAGAAGAGGAGAAAGACTGTAAAAGTGAGAGGTAGTAGATACTATCAAGAAAATGGTGTTTTCTGAACAAACAGAACAGTTGCACACAGAAACTCAAAGTGATTGTGGCAGTATCCAAATGTTTAAACAAGCTCAAGTCAGGCAAAACCCCAGGATGGGGGTGCACAGGGGGTGGGGGTGGGCACAAGGAGCCTTTAGTATTTGGTAGTGGCAGGAAGATAAGAGTCAGTTTTATTTAATTGTGCAACCTCAGGTAAGTCAATCACATTCCAGAGCAAGCAAAACAAGAGTAGTTCAGCAACACAAATGGGACTCAATCAGGGGAGAAAAACAATAAAACTCCAAGTTGGGAGAATAAGAGGTGAGGTGAAGAGGGTATATCTGTGAGGAATTATCAGACTATGATTATGATCAAATATATTGCATAAAATTCTCAAAGAATTAATAAAATGTTTTCTAAAGAATTATCTAACTAAATATATATATATGTGCTATATATAATCCATATATATTATGTTATGCTTTCTTATATTTCCAAATCAATAAAAAGTATTAGCAGGTCATTAAAACCAAAATGTTCACATTCCATTCTGTGACTCTTAGATTTATTACTTAAGAAATAACTCCCATGCTGTCATGCTTGTCCAATTTGCTAGCCTGCAGCACATTGCCTTGACAACGAAGGGAAGACTGTTTTATCACTATGGAAACAAGTCAATGTAAACGTGCTCACATTTTATTTATAGACTAGATAATGGAAAGGGTAGTATGTATATTTGATATGATCTTAAACAAAATGTGGTAGGTATTTCTTGGTTTTAATTAATAAGATTAATGGATGACATTGACATATAGCTAGAAGGGATAAAGAAGCAACTGTCACTTTATTTTACATGTCATTTTTTTAACAACATTTTTTTCATTATTCGAGGTTAACCCTAGACCCAGGACAGAAAACCTAACAGATGACATTGACACAAAAGAGAAATTATGAACACTTCAATCACAGACATGTAAGTCCTCAAAACCACCTGAAGATTGCTACAACAATCTTCTACTCATATCTCCTAAATTGGAAAAGGGAAAAATCAATTCACTGCCTTATAGATTTCATTTTACCAGATGGAACATAAAATTTGAATTAAATGCTGAGTATATAAGAAATATGTGAAAACCATTTCATTTAATTATATCATCACTGTAAAATGTGTAAAGAAATATTTCCCTGGATTGCTATAACTATTAAAAACAATAAAAAATGTTTAGGCCAGTGTCTTGTGGTAAGGAGGTTGCTTGTTTGTTCTGGCCACCCAGAACCAAAATAATCACACAGAAACCATATTAATTAAACCACTGCTTGGCCTATTAGCTCTAGCTTCTTATTAGCTAACTCTTACATATGAATTTAACCCATTTCTATTAATCTGTGTATCACCATGTGGCTGTGGCTCACCGGGTAAAGTTTTCAGCATCTGTCTCTGGTGGTGGCTCCGTGGCTACTCTATGACTCTATCCTTCTTTCTCCCAGTATTCAGTCCAGTCCATACTGCCTAACTCTGCTCCATCCCATCCCGCTCTGAAAAAGGCTCAAAGCAGTTTTTTATTCATTAGTGGTAATCACAGCCTACAGAGGGAAATTCCACATCAGTGTCTTACTACACATAAATAAAAACAAGAGTTACAAGTGTCACTCTATGTAACTGTTAAAATAATTAAGTGACTTTTCCTTTCTATCTAGTTGGTACATTTGCAATACTAATAGACTTTATATACAATGTAAAAAATATGGATAACATAGAGACATTATAGTCTGAGACTGCTC